>NC_069502.1:469831408-469991408 GCF_027579735.1 Bombina bombina | reverse complement strand
ATTTGAGGGTTTATTCAGTACAGCTGAGATTACAGCCCCAGCCGAAGCGCGTCAGATGTTACTAGCAGACGGGGGGGGGGGGGGGGGGGGCTCTCCCTGATGTTGCAATGTGATTGTGGCACAGTTACAATGTTTTATTCATATTACAATACATGTTAAGTTTTAAACCAGGACTTGGGTTCTGTTGCTCCTCTTTTATACCTTTTATACACTGTATTATGGCCAGTGAGTAGAGCACAAACCGATAAGGGTTATTGCCTCTTTGAAGTGCGTTAAAGTTTCAGAGGGTTGGTTTGTCTATAGTTGTTGCCCGATCGGATGACAAATGATGTTATCATTAAGTTCTGGCCTGTGAGTACAACCAAGAGCACAAAAGGAGCATAGCTACAAGAAGCACACACACAGAGGGGCCTATTTATTAATGTGCGAGCAGACATGATCTGATATTGCGGATCATGTCCGCTGCACTTCAATAAATGCAGACAGCATACGGTGTCGGCATTTATCATTGCACCAGCAGTTTTTGTGAACTGCTGGTGCAATACCGCCCCCTGCAGATTCACGCTAGCAGGGTGTGTCAATCAACCCGATCGTATTGGATTGGGTTGATTTCCTGCGATGTCTGTCCGCCGCCTCAGAGCAGGCAGACAAGTTATGGAGCAGTGGTCTTTAGACCACTGCTTCATAACTTGTGTTTCTGGCGAGCCTCTCCGCTGTGAAAACACAAACTTCTTTAATTGAACTGTGACGTTTCGGGGTAGTTAGCCCCTTCCTCAGACAGATAACAAATATAGTGCAACTTACTCCCCTTAAATACCCCTCACAATGTACTGTGAATGCTGAACACCTGCAGTGTCTCATCTGCGCAACTGAGCATGCTCAGAGATAATGACCACATTGGGACAAACAACTAAAAGCAAAGTTAAAAATGGAAAATGCCTGAAATTACAAATATTCATATAAACAAAAATGTAACCTAAGTAGCCCTGATATATGTGATGAATAACTCGTCTTCACAGTATGTAACAAAACTAGCCAAAACAAATCATCAACACAGATGAACGCTTACCCTTTAAGAATACCATCCATCCGAGGGTTGGTTATAAACGTTCAAGATCTTTAAGGGACTACTTGATGCGTCCTGACAATGTCCAAAGTTATACCAACAAGACTTGATAAGGGAAGTCTAAACATGGTTGTTTTAAGTGTATGGGTTGCACTACCTGTAATGGGTTATTATTTATTATTATTATTGGTTATTTGTAGAGCGCCAACAGATTCCGCAGCACTAGGACAAACCACCCATTTTGTCCACCCATGGCACAACAAACGCTATGCCATTAAGCACAGAGTCACATGTACTACCAAGTTTATAGTGCACATGCTGCACTGTTGCTGTTGCAGATATTACGTTGGCAAAACAAATGATGATCTACGTACCCATATGGCCAATTACAGGGCATACATATGTGCTGACCTAGCCACGAGTGAAAGTGATCAGCTAGTGGCTAGACACTTTTTGTCTGCCAAACATAATGTGGCCGATTTGCAAAATGTGATCATTGATCACGTCCCTCCCTTATTGAGAGGGGGTAATAGGGCCAAATTGTTGTTGCAATAAGAGACCAGGTGGATTTACACCTTAGATACTTTAGTACCTAGGGGCCTTAATACCCATTTTGATATGCAATGTTTCTTGTAATGATCCTGTTTGTACATATTTTACACATAATAGTATATTATGTAGTACAGCTAGCCATAGATTTATACTAATCTGATATTCTGAGTTTGTCAGTTATTAGATTATACAGGGATGATTAAGATTGTATTCATAATTTATATGTCTTTTTGACATACCGGTATTCCCTCCTAGTTAAAGCAATTTTTGCAGTAGGTAGGTTTCATTTGTCTCCCTGGTCAAACTAATTAATTATGTCCTGTTACAGGGTATGGATTTCATAATTACACTTGATATTCATTACTTGCCTGTTTTTTTGTAAGTAATGTAAAAGACATTTTCCCCTCACTAGTTAAGATGTAATATTTATTTGTAACCATTTTTTTTTCATATTGTGAAGACGAGTTATTCATCACATATATCAGGGCTACTTAGGTTACATTTTTGTTTATATGAATATTGTTACATTGTAATTTCAGGCATTTTCCATTTTTAACTTTGCTTTTAGTTGTTTGTCCCAATGTGGCCACCGTAGTTATCTCTGAGCATGCTCAGTTGCGCAGATGAGAGACTGCAGGTGTTCAGCATTCACAGTACATTGTGGAGGGTATTTAAGGGGAGTAAGTTGTACTATATTTGTTATCTGTCTGAGGAAGGGGCTAACTACCCCAAAACGTCACAGTTCAATTAAAGAAGTTTGTGTTTTCACAGCAGAGTGTGCGGCATCTGTTTATTTAATTTGTTTACTTTTCCTACCCAGAGCACCCTGGAAGTTGGAAGTTTATTGTGTGTGCAGAGCCCCTGCTTGATGTTTTCCTATATATATATATATATATATATATATATATATAGAGAGAGAGAGAGAGAGAGAGAGAGAGAGAGAGAGAAAGATGCACTCGCAGGACTTTCACAAAAACCTTTTAATGTAGAAACGTTTTCGGGGTTCACAACCCCTTCATCAGCATATACATAAGACATAAATCAAACCTTTTATAGTGTAAAACATCAAACACAAACCTAGTGCCCTCCTATGTATATGTATATATGTTTTACACTATAAAGGTTTGATTTATGTCTTATGTATATGCTGATGAAGGGGTTGTGAACCCCGAAACCGTTCCTACATTAAAAGGTTTTTGTGAAAGTCCTGCGAGTGCATCTTTTTCTCTATATATGCACTTTATTCTTGCACCCAGGCTGTTAACCATTGGAGGGCTGAGCTGGAAACTGTCTTGTATGTTTATATATATATATATATATATATATATATATATTCACATACCCACTATTTATGTGTTTATTGCAACAACCCAACGGCAAAAAAGTTTATTAAAAGTATATGAGTCTAGTAAAATGATACAGTTATTGATGGCAATACACACACATATATACTTGTTATATTGATGGTGAAAGAAAATTTGTTTTGTTATTTATTCTTAGATTTATTGAAGAACATCCCTAAAGCTAAATTAACGCCTAAACTGACACACTACCACATTGCAAAGTACCCCACTACACTAGTAACCCCTAAACCACCACACCTCCACATAGCAAAGTACTCCACTACATTATTAAACCCTAAACCGCCCCACCCCCACATTGCAAAGTACCCATTCCCATTAAAAAAGGTGACCCATTTAACACAAGCAATCATATCCCTGAATTCTGTTTCTAGCCAGAAATGTATCTAAACCATTTTTTAAATGTATCTAAGATATTGGCATTTACTTCCTCCTCAGGTAATGAGTTCCACAATTTGAGTGCTCTTACAGTGAAAAAATTTACATTGCAGGAGATTAAATCTTCTTTCTTCCAGCCTTAAATTGTGACCTCTTGTCACAAACAGAGCTTCTGCCATCTCTGTATATGGGCCTTGAATATATTTATATAAAGTAATCATGTCACCTCTCAAACGTCATTTTTCTAGAAAAAACAGACCCAACGTGTCTAATAGACATGTGCGGTTCGTTTCGGATTAATTCGGAAATTCAGTAAATTCGGTAAATTCGGAGATTCGGATCGATTCGGATTTCCGAATTAAAATACTTCCGAATCTACCGAATGAATCCGAAATAGCTGCCGTATCTCCGAATAAATCCGAATTAGCTCGTTAAGATTCGGCATTTCCCCATAGGAAACAATGGGAGTTTCGGCTGAAAAAAAACTAACACCGCAGCCCCATTGTTTCCTATGGGGAAACACTAAGTCTGCACCTAACACCCTAACATGTACCCCGAGTCTCTAAACACCCCTAATCTAACACTTATTAACCCCTAATCTGCTGCCTCCGCTATCGCTGACACCTGCATTATTTTATTAACCCCTAATCTGCCGACCCGATATCGCCGCCGCCTACATTATAACTATTAACCCCTAATCTGCTGTCCCTAACACCACCGACCCCTACATTATAGTTATTAACCCCTAATCTGCCTCCCCCCAACGTCGCCGCAATCTAACTACAAGTATTAACCCCTAATCTGCCGACCGAATATCGCCGCCGCCTACATTATAACTATTAACCCCTAACCTGCTGTCCCTAACACCGCCGACCCCTACATTATAGTTATTAACCCCTAATCTGCCTCCCCCAACGTCGCCGCAATCTAACTATAAGTATTAACCCCTAATCTGCCGACCCGATATCGCCGCCGCCTACATTATAGCTATTAACCCCTAACCTGCTGTCCCTAACACCGCCGACCCCTACATTATAGTTATTAACCCCTAATCTGCCTCCCCCCAACGTCGCCGCAATCTAACTACAAGTATTAACCCCTAATCTGCCGACCGCAAATCGCCGCCACTATAATAAATGTATTAACCCCTAAACCGCCGCACTCCCGCCTCGCAAACACTATAATACATTTTATTAACCCCTAATCTGCCCTCCCTAACATCGCCGCCACCTACCTACAATTATTAACCCCTAATCTCCCGCCCCCATCGTCGCCGCTACTATAATAAGGTTATTAACCCCTAAAGCTAAATCTAACCCTAACACTAACACCCACTAACTTAAATATAATTTAAATAAAACGAAATAAGTTTACTATAGTTAAATAAATGAATCCTATTTAAAACTAAAGACTTACCTGTAAAATAAACCCTAAGATAGCTGCAATATAACTAATAGTTACATTGTAGCTATTTTAGCATTTATTTTTATTTTACAGGCAACTTTGTATTTATTTTAACTAGGTACAATAGTTATTAAATAGTTAATAACTATTTAATAACTACCTAGCTAAAATAAATACAAATTTACCTGTAAAATAAATCCTAACCTAAGTTACACTAACACCTAACACTACACTATCATTAAATTAACTAAATAAATGAATCATATTTAAAACAAAATACTTACCTGTAAAATAAACCCTAATATAGCTACAATATAACTAATAGTTACATTGTAGCTATTTTAGCATTTATATTTATTTTACAGACAACTTTGTATTTATTTTAACTAGGTACAATAGCTATTAAATAGTTATTGACTAATTAATAGCTACCTAGTTAAAATAATTACAAAATTACCTGTAAAATAAATCCTAACCTAAGTTACAATTAAACCTAACACTACACTGTCATTAAATAAATTAACTACAATTATCTACAATTAAATAAACTAAAGTACAAACCCCCCCCACTAAATTACAAAAAAAAACAAACACTAAATTGCAAAAAATAAAAAAATATTACAAGAATTTTAAACTAATTACACCTAATCTAAGCCCCCTAATAAAATAACAAAGCCCCCCAAAATAAAAAAAAATGCCCTACCCTATACTAAATTACAAAAGTTAACAGCTCTATTACCTTACCAGCCCTGAACAGGGCCCTTTGCGGGGCATGCCCCAAAGAAAACAGCTCTTTGCCTGTAAAAAAAAAAACACAATCCCCCCCCCACATTACAACCCACCACCCACATACCCCTACTCTAACCCAAACCCCCCTTAAATAAACCTAACACTACCCCCCTGAAGATCTCCCTACCTTGAGTCGTGTTCACCCAGCCGGGCCGAAGTCTTCATCCGATGGGGCAGAAGAGTACATCCAGACCGGCAGAAGTCTTCATCCAAGCGGGGCAAGAAGAGGTCTTCCATCCATCATACAAGTACCAAAATAAAGACAAACACTAAATTACCAAAAATAATAAAATATTACAATAATTTTAAACTAATTACACCTAATCTAAGCCCCCTACTAGCTATTAATATAGCTTCAATATAACTAATAGTTACATTGTAGCTATTTTAGGATTTATATGTATTTTACAGGCAACTTTGTATTTATTTTAACTAGGTACAATAGTTATTAAATAGTTAATAACTATTTAATAACTACCTAGCTAAAATAAATACAAATTTACCTGTAAAATAAATCATAACCTAAGTTACAATTACACCTAACACTACACTATCATTAAATTAACTAAATAAATGAATCCTATATAAAACTAAAGACTTACCTGTAAAATAAACCCTAATATAGCTGCAATATAACTAATAGTTACATTGTAGCTATTTTAGCATTTATATTTATTGTACAGGCAACTTTGTATTTATTTTAACTAGGTTCAATAGCTATTAAATAGATATTGACTATTTAATAGCTACCTAGTTAAAATAATTACAAAATTACCTGTAAAATAAATCCTAACCTAAGTTACAATTAAACCTAACACTACACTATCATTAAATAAATTAACTACAAGTACCTACAATTAAATGCAATTAAAAAAACTAAACTAAAGTACAAACCCCCCCCACTAAATTACAAAAAATAAAAAAATATTACAAGAATTTTAAACTAATTACACCTAATCTAAGCCCCCTAATAAAATAACAAAGCCCCCCAAAATAAAAAAAATGCCCTAACCTATACTAAATTACATAAGTTAACAGCTCTATTACCTTACCAGCCCTGAACAGGGCCCTTTGCGGGGCATGCCCCAAAGAAAACAGCTCTTTTGCCTGTAAAAAAAAAACACAATCCCTCCCCCCACATTACAACCCACCACCCACATACCCCTACTCTAACCCAAACCCCCCTTAAATAAACCTAACACTACCCCCCTGAAGATCTCCCTACCTTGAGTCGTGTTCACCCAGCCGGGCCGAAGTCTTCATCCGATGGGGCAGAAGAGGACATCCAGACCGGCAGAAGTCTTCATCCAAGCGGGGCAAGAAGAGGTCTTCCATCCATCAGAAAAGTACAAAAAAACAAACAAACACTAAATTAGCAAAAATAATAAAATATTACAATAATTTTAAACTAATTACACCTAATCTAAGCCCCATACTAGCTATTAATATAGCTACAATATAACTAATAGTTACATTGTAGCTATTTTAGGATTTATATTTATTTTACAGGCAACTTTGTATTTATTTTAACTAGGTTCAATAGCTATTAAATAGTTAATAACTACCTAGCTAAAATAAATACAAATTTACCTGTAAAATAAACCCTAACCTAAGTTACAATTACACCTAACACTACACTGTCATTAAATTAACTAAATAAATTAATCCTATATAAAACTAAATACTTACCTGTAAAATAAACCCTAATATAGCTACAATATAACTAATAGTTACATTGTAGCTATTTTAGCATTTATATTTATTTTACAGGCAACTTTGTATTTATTTTAACTAGGTACAATAGCTATTAAATAGTTATTGACTAATTAATAGCTACCTAGTTAAAATAATTACAAAATTACCTGTAAAATAAATCCTAACCTAAGTTACTATTAAACCTAACACTACACTATCATTAAATAAATTAACTACAAGTACCTACAATTAAATACAATGAAATAAACTAAACTAAAGTACAAAAAAAACAAACACTAAATTACAAAAAATAAAAAAAATTACAAGAATTTTAAACTAATTACACCTAATCTAAGCCCCCTAATAAAATAACAAAGCCCCCCAAAATAAAAAAATGCCCTACCCTATACTAAATTACAAAAGTAATCAGCTCTATTACCTTACCAGCCCTTAAAAGGGCCTTTTGCGGGGGCATGCCCCAAAGAAAACAGCTCTTTTGCCTGTAAAAAAAACACAATCCCCCCCCCCACATTACAACCCACCACCCACATACCCCTACTCTAACCCAAACCCCCCTTAAATAAACCTAACACTACCCCCCTGAAGATCTCTCTACCGTGTCTTCACCCAGCCGGGCCGAAGTCTTCATCCGATGGGGCAGAAGAGGACATCCAGACCGGCAGAAGTCTTCATCCAAGCGGGGCAAGAAGAGGTCTTCCATCCATCAGAAGTCTTGATCCAGGCGGCATCTTCTCTGTTCATCCATCCGGAGCGGAGCGGCAGCATCCTGAAGACATCCCACGCAGAGCATCCTCTTCTTTCTTGATCCGACGACTAGGTGACTGTACCTTTAAGTGACGTCATCCAAGATGGCGTCCCTTGAATTCCGATTGGCTGATAGGATTCTATCAGCCAAACGGAATTAAGGTAGGAAAAATCTGATTGGCTGATTTAATCAGCCAATCAGATTCAAGTTCAATCCGAGTGGCTGATGGAATCAGCCAATCAGATTGACCTCGCATTCTATTGGCTGTTCCGATCAGCCAATAGAATGCGAGCTCAATCTGATTGGCTGATTGGATCAGCCAATCGGATTGAACTTGAATCTGATTGGCTGATTGAATCAGCCAATCAGATTTTTCCTACCTTAATTCCGATTGGCTGATAGAATCCTATCAGCCAATCGGAATTCAAGGGACGCCATCTTGGATGACGTCACTTAAAGGTACAGTCACCTAGTCGTCGGATCAAGAAAGAAGAGGATGCTCTGCGTGGGATGTCTTCAGGATGCTGCCGCTCCGCTCCGGATGGATGAACAGAGAAGATGCCGCCTGGATCAAGACTTCTGATGGATGGAAGACCTCTTCTTGCCCCGCTTGGATGAAGACTTCTGCCGGTCTGGATGTCCTCTTCTGCCCCATCGGATGAAGACTTCGGCCCGCTGGGTGAAGACACGGTAGAGAGATCTTCAGGGGGGTAGTGTTAGGTTTATTTAAGGGGGGTTTGGGTTAGAGTAGGGGTATGTGGGTGGTGGGTTGTAATGTGGGGGGGGGGTATTGTGTTTTTTTTTACAGGCAAAAGAGCTGTTTTCTTTGGGGCATGCCCCCGCAAAAGGCCCTTTTAAGGGCTGGTAAGGTAATAGAGCTGATTACTTTTGTAATTTAGTATAGGGTAGGGCATTTTTTTATTTTGGGGGGCTTTGTTATTTTATTAGGGGGCTTAGATTAGGTGTAATTAGTTTAAAATTCTTGTAATTTTTTTTATTTTTTGTAATTTAGTGTTTGTTTTTTTTGTACTTTAGTTTAGTTTATTTCATTGTATTTAATTGTAGGTACTTGTAGTTAATTTATTTAATGATAGTGTAGTGTTAGGTTTAATAGTAACTTAGGTTAGGATTTATTTTACAGGTAATTTTGTAATTATTTTAACTAGGTAGCTATTAATTAGTCAATAACTATTTAATAGCTATTGTACCTAGTTAAAATAAATACAAAGTTGCCTGTAAAATAAATATAAATGCTAAAATAGCTACAATGTAACTATTAGTTATATTGTAGCTATATTAGGGTTTATTTTACAGGTAAGTATTTAGTTTTATATAGGATTAATTTATTTAGTTAATTTAATGACAGTGTAGTGTTAGGTGTAATTGTAACTTAGGTTATGGTTTATTTTACAGGTAAATTTGTATTTATTTTAGCTAGGTAGTTATTAACTATTTAATAGCTATTGTACCTAGTTAAAATAAATACAAAGTTGCCTGTAAAATAAATATAAATCCTAAAATAGCTACAATGTAACTATTAGTTATATTGTAGCTATATTAATAGCTAGTAGGGGGCTTAGATTAGGTGTAATTAGTTTAAAATTATTGCAATATTTTATTATTTTTGCTAATTTAGTGTTTGTTTGTTTTTTTGTACTTTTCTGATGGATGGAAGACCTCTTCTTGCCCCGCTTGGATGAAGACTTCTGCCAGTCTGGATGTCCTCTTCTGCCCCATCGGATGAAGACTTCGGCCCGGCTGGGTGAACACGACTCAAGGTAGGGAGATCTTCAGGGGGGTAGTGTTAGGTTTATTTAAGGGGGGTTTGGGTTAGAGTAGGGGTATGTGGGTGGTGGGTTGTAATGTGGGGGGGGGGATTGTGTTTTTTTTTACAGGCAAAAGAGCTGTTTTCTTTGGGGCATGCCCCGCAAAAGGCCCTGTTCAGGGCTGGTAAGGTAATAGAGCTGTTAACTTTTGTAATTTAGTATAGGGTAGGGCATTTTTTTTATTTTGGGGGGCTTTGTTATTTTATTAGGGGGCATAGATTAGGTGTAATTAGTTTAAAATTCTTGTAATATTTTTTTATTTTTTGTAATTTAGTGGGGGGGGGGTTGTACTTTAGTTTAGTTTTTTAATTGTATTTAATTGTAGGTACTTGTAGTTAATTTATTTAATGATAGTGTAGTGTTAGGTTTAATTGTAACTTAGGTTAGGATTTATTTTACAGGTAATTTTGTAATTATTTTAACTAGGTAGCTATTAAACAGTAAATATCTATTTAATAGCTATTGTACCTAGTTAAAATAAATACAAAGTTGCCTGTACAATAAATATAAATGCTAAAATAGCTACAATGTAACTATTAGTTATATTGCAGCTATATTAGGGTTTATTTTACAGGTAAGTCTTTAGTTTTATATAGGATTCATTTATTTAGTTAATTTAATGATAGTGTAGTGTTAGGTGTAATTGTAACTTAGGTTATGATTTATTTTACAGGTAAATTTGTATTTATTTTAGCTAGGTAGTTATTAAATAGTTATTAACTATTTAATAGCTATTGTACCTAGTTAAAATAAATACAAAGTTGCCTGTAAAATAAATATAAATCCTAAAATAGCTACAATGTAACTATTAGTTATATTGAAGCTATATTAATAGCTAGTAGGGGGCTTAGATTAGGTGTAATTAGTTTAAAATTATTGTAATATTTTATTATTTTTTGTAATTTAGTGTTTGTTTGTATTTTGGTACTTGTATGATGGATGGAAGACCTCTTCTTGCCCAGCTTGGATGAAGACTTCTGCCAGTCTGGATGTCCTCTTCTGCCCCATCGGATGAAGACTTCGGCCCGGCTGGGTGAACACGACTCAAGGTAGGGAGATCTTCAGGGGGGTAGTGTTAGGTTTATTTAAGGGGGGTTTGGGTTAGAGTAGGGGTATGTGGGTGGTGGGTTGTAATGTGGGGGGGGATTGTGTTTTTTTTTTTACAGGCAAAAGAGCTGTTTTCTTTGGGGCATGCCCCGCAAAGGGCCCTGTTCAGGGCTGGTAAGGTAATAGAGCTGTTAACTTTTGTAATTTAGTATAGGGTAGGGCATTTTTTTTATTTTGGGGGGCTTTGTTATTTTATTAGGGGGCTTAGATTAGGTGTAATTAGTTTAAAATTCTTGTAATATTTTTTTATTTTTTGTAATTTAGTGTTTGTTTTTTTTTGTAATTTAGTGGGGGGGTTTTGTACTTTAGTTTATTTAATTGTAGATAATTGTAGGTACTTGTAGTTAATTTATTTAATGACAGTGTAGTGTTAGGTTTAATTGTAACTTAGGTTAGGATTTATTTTACAGGTAATTTTGTAATTATTTTAACTAGGTAGCTATTAATTAGTCAATAACTATTTAATAGCTTTTGTACCTAGTTAAAATAAATACAAAGTTGCCTGTAAAATAAATATAAATCCTAAAATAGCTACAATGTAACTATTAGTTATATTGCAGCTATATTAGGGTTTATTTTACAGGTAAGTATTTTGTTTTAAATATGATTCATTTATTTAGTTAATTTAATGATAGTGTAGTGTTAGGTGTTAGTGTAACTTAGGTTAGGATTTATTTTACAGGTAAATTTGTATTTATTTTAGCTAGGTAGTTATTAAATAGTTAATAACTATTTAATAACTATTGTACCTAGTTAAAATAAATACAAAGTTGCCTGTAAAATAAAAATAAATGCTAAAATAGCTACAATGTAACTATTAGTTATATTGCAGCTATCTTAGGGTTTATTTTACAGGTAAGTATTTAGTTTTAAATAGGATTCATTTATTTAACTATAGTAAACTTATTTCGTTTTATTTAAATTATATTTAAGTTAGGGGGTGTTAGTGTTAGGGTTAGATTTAGGTTTAGGGGTTAATAACCTTATTATAGTAGCGGCGACGATGGGGGCGGGAGATTAGGGGTTAATAATTGTAGGTAGGTGGCGGCGATGTTAGGGAGGGCAGATTAGGGGTTAATAAAATGTATTATAGTGTTTGCGAGGCGGGAGTGCGGCGGTTTAGGGGTTAATACATTTATTATAGTGGCGGCGATTTGCGGTCGGCAGATTAGGGGTTAATACTTGTAGTTAGATTGCGGCGACGTTGGGGGGAGGCAGATTAGGGGTTAATAACTATAATGTAGGGGTCGGCGGTGTTAGGGACAGCAGGTTAGGGGTTAATAGCTATAATGTAGGCGGCGGAGATATTCGGTCGGCAGATTAGGGGTTAATACTTGTAGTTAGATTGCGGCAACGTTGGGGGAGGCAGATTAGGGGTTAATAACTATAATGTAGGGGTCGGCGGTGTTAGGGACAGCAGATTAGGGGTTAATAGCTATAATGTAGGCGGCGGCGATATCGGGTCGGCAGATTAGGGGTTAATACTTGTAGTTAGATTGCGGCGACGTTGGGGGAGGCAGATTAGGGGTTAATAACTATAATGTAGGGGTCGGCGGTGTTAGGGACAGCAGATTAGGGGTTAATAGCTATAATGTAGGCGGCGGCGATATCCGATCGGCAGATTAGGGGTTAAATAATGTTATTATAGGGTTTGCGATGTGGGGGGGCCTCGGTTTAGTGGTTCATAGGTAGTTTATGGGTGTTAGTGACTTAGTGTACTAAATGGGTGTTAGTGTACTAAAAACATACCGAATTTCGGAACGGAATAGAACCGAATTCAGCCGAATCCGAATAAATCCGAAACGAATTTATTCGGATCCGAATAAATCCGAAACGAATTTATTCAAATTTTGCCGAATCAGATTCGATCCGAAACGAAATTCTAAAAGTCCGAATCGATCCGAACCGAAAACGAACCGAATTTTTTAGCGGTGCACATGTCTAGTGTCTAACCTCTCCTCATAGCTTAAATTCTCCAACCCCCTTATTAGCTTTTTGCCCCTTCTCTGAACTTTTTCTAAGTCTGCAGTGTCTTTTATTGAGATCAGTCCCCAGAACTGCACTCAATAATCAAGGTGAGGTCTTACAAGGGATTTAATATAGGGACAGAATTATGCTTTCCTCCCTTGCATCAATGATTTTTTTACTACATGCTAGCATCTTATTAGCCTTAGAAGCCATGCCCTGCATTGTGCACCCATCTTTAGCTTGTTATCTATCATTACTCTCAAATCCCTTTCCTCCTCTGTTTGGCTACATCTAGCTCCATTTAAAGAATAGATTGCCTGCTTATTTTTACTTCCAAAATGTAGAACCTTGCATTTTCCTGTATTAACTAGCATTTTTAATTTACCTGCCCATTCTTCTAATTTTTGTAGATCCCCTTATAAAGCAAGTTTATCCTGCCCTGATCTAAGGACCTTACAAAACTTTGTATCATCTGCAAAAATAGAGATGTTGCTTTTTAATCCTTGCTCCAAGTCATTAATAAAAAATAAAAAAGAACAGTGCCCAGTACTGATCCCTGGAGGACTCCACTGATTACCTTTGTCCAATCCATTTACTACTACTTACAAAAAAAAAGACCACAGTTACGTCTATTGTAAAGCCCCACATAAAAAAAATACCCCAAAATAAATAAACTTTATAATAACACTAAAATAAACTATAGCAATAGCCCTTAGAAGGCATTTTTGTATGGCATTGCCTTAATGTGATTTAGCTCTTTTTCACCAAAAAAAATACTACCCAATTCTACAATACAAGTAACCCCCCCACCCTCACTACAAAAAAGTCTATCTAAAAAAAAACTAAAAATTGCTCTGATAAAAGCATTTGGTTGGTCATTGCCCTTGTGTATTTGGTAGGGCAGTGCCCCAAAGCTCTTTTGCTACCCAAAAAAAAACACACACAAAAAACTCCTCTATTCTAAAAAAAAAAAAAAAAAAAACCCAAAAAAGCATGTTACTAAACCACAACGATTCGAATTAGGTGAGTATCATCATTGGGGTTTAGTGGTAGGCTTTTTTGGGTGTTTTTTTTTAGAATAGGGTTGTTGTTTTTTTAATTACTTGTATGTATTGTAGAATGATGTAGTATTTTTATTGTGAAAAAGAGCTAAATCCCTTTAGGACAATGTCCTACAAAAAGGCCTCCTAAAGACTATTGCTATAGTTTATTTTAGTGTCAGTTTAGTTTTTTTATTTTGAGGTGTTTTTTTTTTTATTTTATTTTTTTTTTTCCAACAAGCTTTATTTCTGATCCAAAGAAAGGTGTACAAGGTTTACATGAGCCGTTATAACAGACTGGCTTGCAACAAGTTACATAAGAAAAAGAAAAGGCAATTACAAAATAAACTGAGGGACTCTTTACCGCAGTCCCCTGCTTTCAGGTCAGCAGGCCTTGATGCAGTACACCAGTGGGTTTCAATGAGTTCAAAATTCTGTTGGTGTTTTCCATTTAAACAGGGTAACATTAACCAAAAAGGTAAAAAAGAAAAAAAAAAAGGAAGGGAAAAAAGGAAACAACAAACTTTAATCATAAAACATTAAATATTGCTGCGCAACAGGAGGTTCTCACCGGACAAGAAAAGATTGGGTCAATTATTGAACAACAGTCTTTGCAGGAAAGTCTCTCCAGAAAAGCTTTTGTACATTATGTAAAGCAAAGATAACTACCATTATCACTGTCAGGGGTGGTTTAGCACCTTGGTTTGTGTTCGAGTTTATTCGTGTGTTCCACCTTACCAACTAGCAAGTCTTCTCATAGATTACAATATATATAATATGTCCCTCTCTCAATGGCTATCCCTGTTCCCGTAGCTCTTACATCTCAAGCCTAAGTGCTATAGTGGATAGAGTCCGGAAAGTCCCCCCCCACACCGTCGGTTTGGTCTTATGAGATTTTTGGGCTTACGTCAGGGTTGGTACTGTTGCTGGGTCAGGGGGTTGGGATAGTGGCTCAGTATCTGAATGAATATAAGTCTCCCAATAAAACAGCATAGAGCAGTAGAAATCTAGTCTGTTAGTATTAAGGTAGTGGAATTTGCGTGACATTGCGTCTCCACTCGGGTAAAGAGGGAGTAACACATTGTTTCCATAATCTGGGGATTAATTGTTTAGCGCTGCTGAGCATGATGTATAGCAAAACAATTTTATATTTACATTTGATCCTGGGTGGCTTATTAAATAACATCGTCCAGGGGTCCATGGGAATAGGTTGTGAGAGAACTTTTTGAATCTCCCCATGTACAGCTTTCCAAAACGGGTGGAGCTGAGGGCAATCCCACCAGATGTGACTAAGAGTGCTGGGATATTTACAGCCTCTCCAGCGAAAAGGGTCAGCTTGTGGGTAAATCTTAGCCAGCCTACTAGGGTATAAGTACCACCTCCCCAAGAGTTTCATATTAGTTTCTGTGATACTCATTGATGAGGGTGCCTTACCCATCTGCTGGAATATGACATCCCAAGTTTTTGGCGGGACGGACATACCCAATTCCGCTTCCCAGGCTTTGGTGTAGGGCGGGAGAGTTTTAGAGTGATTGGCAAGTAAAATTTTATAAGTTGCAGAGAGTATGCCCTTTGACACTTGTGGGGACCAACAGAGTGCCTCGAAAGGGGTCAAGCTACGAACAAGGTTGGGCTTGTTTTTATGACTTGAGAGGAAGTGAGAAAGTTGGAGGTACTCCAGCCATCTAACAAAGTAAGGTATACCCTTATCAGCTATCGCAGATTTAGACAATATGGTTCCACTTTCTATAACCTGACAACAAGGAAGGCCAGTTGAAATCATATAAGGATCCCCTGTCCGGCTGTGTTTCAATGGTGGGAAGTCGTCATTATGGAGTAAGGGAGTCAGTGGGGAGAGGATTGATGATATCCCCTTCTGATGATTAGCTAAGTTATCCCATGTAGAGAGCGTGTCTGACACTAAGGTAGAGGAAAGTGGAGATCTATTTCTGTGATGTCTTGAGATCCAGCAGAGCGCCCCCAGGCTTTTAATGCCCTCCAAATCATGCTCAAGCTTCACCCATTCCTTGTCCTTTATATTTTTGCACCAGTCAACTATTCTATTCAGTTGCGCTGCTTGGTGATAGTATAGAAGATTAGGCACTCCCAGGCCCCCTCTGTCTCTATTTCTGTAGATTATGGACTTAGATATTCTAGGGTGCTTGTGTGCCCATGTGAAATCATTCACAAGTGCCTGTGCAGCTCTTATGTATTGAAGGGGTAGTTGTATGGGGACAGTTTGAAATAGGTAGAGAAAACGGGGTAGAATGCTCATTTTGAAAGCCTGAATCCTGCCTAGCCATGAGAGACTTTTGCTCCGCCATGACAGCAGGTCCGACCTAATGGTTTTAAGTAAGCTCTGGAAGTTCATTTGGAGTAGGGAATCCCTAGAAAGCGATAGCTGAATCCCTAGGTATTTTATGGAGTCTTGTTTCTGTGTGAAGTGAAATTGTGAAACAATCTGGTGAGCCGTTTGCCCAGTGATCCCCACTCCGAGGAATTCAGATTTGGACATGTTAATTTTGAAATTTGATAGATTGCTGTATTGTTTGATGACCAACATTAGTGCTGTAAGAGATTGTGTAGGGGAGGTAAATGAGAAGAGCACATCGTCGGCATAAAGGGTAGTTTTATATTGTGTGTCTGCAATTTGGATACCATGTATGTTATCGTTCTCTCTGACCCTGGCTGCTAACACTTCCATTGCAAGGATAAAAAGTAGGGGAGAAAGGGGACAACCCTGCCTCGTACCATTCATTATGGGAAGGGGATCCAACAGGGTATCATTCAGTTTAATACAAGCTTTCGGGGTGTTATAGAGGGCAAATATCCTCCCTATCAGGACCTCCCCCATACCAAACCTTTCCAAGGTGGACTTCAAGAATAGCCAGTCCAGCATATCAAAGGCCTTTTCGGCGTCTATTGCTAAAAAGATAGAGGGTATGCTGTGAGTTTGTGTATATTCTATCAGGTTAAGAACCTTAAGTGTATTGTCCCGTGCCTCTCTGTTAGGCACAAAACCAACTTGGTTGAGATGTATTAGTAACGGTAGGAACTTATTGATTCTAATAGCTATCAATTTCGCGTATAATTTTACATCAACATTTAATAGTGATATAGGACGGAAGTTGGATGGGATGTCAGGAGGTTTACCAGGCTTGGGGATAACAGCAATGTGAGCTTCAAGCATGGTGGGAAGGAAGGGATGGTCAGTATCTGTGGCGTTGAATAAGGTGCATAACTGAGGGAGGAGAGTTGGTGCGAATTTCTTATAGTATGCGACGGTAAAACCATCCGGGCCTGGGCTTTTGCCCATGGGAAGTTGTTTAAGTGCAGCCAGTAATTCCATTGTGGAGAAAGGGGATTCTAGTTCCTCCACCTGCGCAGACGTGAGTTGGGGGAGGGGCGTATTTAATAAATATGCTTTTATGATGCTTAATCTGTCACTGGGCGAGGTGGGCTTTGGTAGGTTATATAATTCGGATTAGTACTTCCGAAATTGGGTAAGAATCTCGGGCGTGGTGTTCACTTTTTGTTGTGTAGGGGTGCGAACCTTGTGTATGAAGGATTTTAACTTTTTCAGTTTGAGGGAGCGGGCCAGAAGTTTACCAGCTCGGTTGCTCTCAAAGTGAAATTTCTGCTTGGTTTTTAATGCTAAAACATTTGCCTCCTGCAACAGTTGGTCGTGTACTGCCTTTCTTGCCTTTTCTAAGTCTGCAAGAATCTGTGGGGAAGTGGGGGCACATTTATGCTCATATTCTAGTTTAGATAGCAGTTCGGTGGAGGTTTTGTATAGTGAACGCACTTTCTGTCTTATGTAGGCTATGTATTTTATGAATTCCCCTCTTATAAAACATTTGTGGGCTTCCCACACAATCCGGGGGTCTGTCTCTGGTAGGGAGTTAAGCTGGAAGTACTCGGGGAGAAGATTTTCTATCTTATCCTTAAAATCGGG
Organism: Bombina bombina; assembly: GCF_027579735.1. Taxonomy (NCBI): domain Eukaryota; kingdom Metazoa; phylum Chordata; class Amphibia; order Anura; family Bombinatoridae; genus Bombina; species Bombina bombina. The sequence goes on along the minus strand of NC_069502.1, from coordinate 469,973,501 downwards.
GAAGTTAAGTAAGCTGTCGTCCAGCCTCCAGGAGAAGGTGGATTTAGGGACTGAGGGCCACTGAAGCTGTGTGAGGACTGCCGAGTGGTCTGACCAGACCGTGTGGGAGAGTCAGGAGGAGAGGACATAGGCTAAGCCATTCTGATTTGTTATGTGATAGTCAATTCTACTATAAGAACGATGTGGAGCCGAGAAGAAGGTATAATCCCTCTTTCCCTGGGTTTTAAATCTCCAGACATCAAACAGTGTCTGCTCTAGCATTGTCCGCCACAGGTTCTTGGTTGTGTGCTTTGAGATTGAAGGTCGGGGGTTTGTGGTGTCAAGGTTCGGTTGCAAAGGAATATTAAAGTCACCTCCTATATAGAGGGCCCCAATCCCATGGTCTAGTATTTGAGCAAAGCATTTTCTTAAGAAAGGGAGCAGTCTGGAGTTTGGGGAGTACATACTGACCAAGGTTACAGGGGAGCCGTACAGTAAGCCTGTGACACATAAAAATCTGCCTTCGGAGTCTGTGTATGTTTGTATGGGGGCGAAGGGTAAGTGTTTGCTTAAAAGGATACTGACACCATTACGTTTATGGTCGTAAGAGCTATGAAAACATTGTGTGTAGTATCCCCCGAAGTACCCTGGTTCTTTACTCTTTAAAAAATGAGTCTCCTGTAAAACAATTATATCGCCTCCCTTTCTACGGAGGTCATGCATAGCTAGAGAGCGTTTTTTGGGTTGAATTAAGACCCCTAGCGTTCTGACTGAGCAGTGTTAAGGTTCTATTATTGTTTGTAGTCATTGGGAGGTGGTGGTGGTAAAGGTGCAGAAATATCTAGATATATGTCGACCCCTAACTTTCTGGTAGCCTGAGTCTGAAAAAAAAAAAGGACAAAACAATCCTGCATATCCGTGCCTCCGCTGTGCAGCATGAACATAAAAATCAATAGGGTAAATTTTTGCAAGTAGCAGAAATTACACGTAAGTACAAAGTATCTTGACAATGGAAAGATCATATGACAAAAAAAACTTGTATGAGGGGGAAAGGAATCAATCCGCAACCGTTTCATAGCTTATCAGTTTGAGATCTATTGCCTAGCCGCTGATTCATCTAACCTCCGTTGCGGGGGGGTGTCCCACCCCGGAAGCCAGAGGAAGTGCGTAATAAATGTTATATATTATATAATAACAATACACTTTTTGCATATAGAAAAACAAACAATAAATTGCATATAAAAAGAGGGCAAGAAAATAAAAAATCAGACATAGCCATTTAGCAAAACATATGTAAACTTGGCCATACATTACCGCTTCACCCGGCCAGGCATCCAGCTTGAAAAGTCAATACAGTCTTTATGATTCTCTAGTAGAGAATATAATGAGAAAGTCCCAGTTGTAGAGAAGTCCTCCCACGAAGGGCCTTAATTTGGAGAGGTGGCAAGTGTCGTTGACTGAGTGTTCTTGACTTTGGAGGACACTCAATGCCAGTTTTCCTTCTCTGGCCTAGCCGACTTTCTCTTCCTAGGAGGTTCTACAGAGTCTTCTGCCGAGAACCCCGCTGGGGGATCTATTTCCAGTGCAGCACAAAAATTGCTAATGTCATCTTGCGTCTTGCATATTAATTTCCTGTTACCATGTAAAACATAGAGGTGGAATGAGAACCCCCATCTGTAAAGAATCTTTTTCTGACGAAGGAGTGCGGTCAGGCAAGACAAATCCCTTCTCCTCTGTAGAGTCCTCTGCGACAAATCCTGATAAAATTGGAGGACTACCCCCCGAAACTTCACAGGCTGATTTTTCCGGGAAAGGTTCAGGAGCTCTTCTTTCTCACGGAACTCTTTAAACTTCATAATGATGTCTCTGGGGGGCGCCGTATCTGGGGGCTTAGGTCGAAGGGCCCTGTGGGCTCTGACCCATGGTATGTCCGTGGTAGGTGAGGTATTCCTGAGGTGAGCGAACAGAGCGGGAAGATAGAGTGGGAAGTCTTTAGGTAGAATTGCTTCTGGCACGCCACAGATCCTTAGGTTCTTCCGGCGACTGCGATTTTCTAAATCCTCGATCTTGTCATAAAGGTCAGCAATAATCTCTGTATGGTGGTTCGCTGTATCCTGTGTCTCATTAATTTCTACCTGTAGTTGATCTGTGAATTCTTCTAATGCCTCCACCCTGCCGCCCACCGAGTTAAGGTCTTGCTTTATCTCGGCGATTTCCTCACGGATGCAAGAACGAATGATATCTGCAATATCCTGTTTAGACGCCAGTGTAGATAGAATTGTATTGGGTACAGGAGTACTTTCCTCTGTGTCAGGTGTTGGTCTCTGTGGCGTGAGCAACTTTTTCTGTGGTGAAACTACAATTTCTTTAGACGCCATAGTTTTGGAGGCTGTGGGGGAGAAAAAATTATCCACCAGGTTATCTTTTGGGAGTTTTGCTGCATGTTTGGGATTCATGGCGAACAGCAGTTCTGTAGATAACAATATAAAAAAAACTCTCTTCTCTGAGCTACTTCTGTTGCACCGATAGAGCAGGTGACAGTCCCTGTAAGTGTGATCCTGTACCAGAAAATCTCACCCAGAATTGGGTTTCATATATTGCTACAGAGGTTGGATCAAAGATGAAATCTTTCCTCTCCTGCTGCTGCAAAATTGTCCCTTATGTCTAAGCTCTCTCACCTCTCTCCACTCTCCAGCTTCTTTTCACTCCTTTCTCTCTTTCCTGAACCCTCCCTTCTTGCGGGGACCTGTATTCACCTGTTTTCTGCTTTTCCCTCCTCCCTTCTTTGATATGGGAGTTGTTTTATTGAATTAATGGGGGTTTAGTAGCATTGCCGGAAGGTTGTGGCAAAGGGCTAGTGCCTTTAACCCCAGTAGCGGTATTAGGGTATTATTCACAGGGCTCTGTATTGTGTCCTGATGTATCAGGCCCTCACCGCACCGGCAGTCCCAGGGCCTCACCTTGGTGCGTTATCTAAGTGAGAATAAGAATAAGGCACAAAGTCACTTAAGTTGCGGCAGGGAGAGGGGTCTAGTGCCAGGTTCAGTGTCAGCTGAGGCTGTATCACTATAAGGGAAACTATGTGTGGTGACCTCAGAGTGCTTACTGTCCTGTGTAGGTAATGGCCGCTTCCGGTCCCTGAGGTCCTCTAATAAGGCGCGCGCCTAATGAAAGGCTCTGGCGCGTATAGTGGATCTGGCCCCCTCCGCGTTACACCATCTCCCGCCGTGAGTATTGTTCACTGTGAGTGGGTCTTGGAGAGGTGTTAATGCTCTCCCGGCCGGTCTGCTTATCTGGCGTGGGCGGCGATATGCCGTGTGAGGGGTTCCAGGGAAGCAGCGTGTCTGAAAAGGCCGTGCAGGGTCGGTCTGCCTGTTATATACCTCCATGCGGCATCAAAATGAGGCAGAGGGTTAGCTCTGCATTAGCATAGTGTTTAGCGTGGTTCAAGTGCAATAAGATTGCGGCGATCAGGCAAATTATGTAGATTTAGCGGTGCAGATTGATGGAGCTGTGGAGTTATGCAGTCATCTTAGCTGCTGCCAAGCTCCGCCCCCGAGGTGTTTTTTTTTTTAAATGGGGCTTTAGTTTAATAACAGGCATAACTGTTTTTTTTATGTTTTTTTGTTAAATGGTAATGGTAGGTTTTTTTAATTTTCTGTAATCTTAGCTTTTTTCTGTAATGTTAGCTCTCTTTATGTAATGTTAGTGGCGAGATTACATATACGGCATAGGTTTCAATGAAACTGCTGAAACCCATGCCGCCTGTAAGTTCACCTTGCACATCGGGTAAATCACATATACGGTGCAGGCAGATCAGATACTGCCATAAGTCTGATAAACCGGCGAAGTACAGAAATGTGCAGACTTTTCTGGAGTTGCCAGTGACTTACAACAGTATATGATCTGCCGGCAACTAAGGAAAAAAAAAAAAAAAAAAAAGTTTAATCGCCGTAAAGGTCTAACCCACTTCCAAAAAAATTAACCCACATCACAACAAATAATAAAATTTACTAACCCTTAATGTATTAACCCCTAATCTGCCGTCCCCCACATCACAAATAATAATAAAAGGTATTAACCCCTAATCCGCCACCCCCCACATCGCAACTAATAATAAAATGTATTAACCTCTAAACCACCAACCACCCATAATGCAAACAACCTATTTAAACTTTTAACTCCTAATCCGCCAACCCCCACATCGCAATTAGCTAATGAATGTATTAACCCCTAAACCGCCACCCCCACAATGCAAAGTACCTATCAACATTATTAACCCTTAACCTCCATTCCCCTACAATGCAAAGTACCTAATTACCCTATTTACCCCTAATCCACCAACCCCCACAAAGAGATCTACCTAATTAATGACTCGCCAGAATACTCGCCAGAAACACGGGCCCTCAAGCTCCATTCGGAGCTTGATAAATGGGCCTCTATCTTCTTAAAAAATAAATAAAAAATTAAAAAATCCTAACTTAAAATTTAAAATAAAAAATCCTAATATTACATTAAAAAAACTAAGATTAAATTAAAATACAAAATCTAATATTACAAAAAATACAAAAATCTAAAATTACAGAAAATATATATTTTTAAATATAATCTAATACCTCTATAAAAACAAAAAAGGCACCAAAAATAAAAACACCCCCTAATCTAACACTCAACTATCAATAGCCCTTAAAAGGGCCTTTTGTATGGCTTTGCCCTAAGTTTAACAGCTCTTTTACATAAAAAAATACAAATTAACCCCCTAATCTAACACCCCCTAAATTAACCCCAATTACATAAAATAAAAAAGACTATCTTCTTAAAAAATAAATTAAAAATTAAAAAATTCTAACTTAAAATTAAAATAAAAAATCCTAACATTACATTAAAAAGAAAAACAAAGATTAAATTAAAATACAAAATCTAATATTACAAAACATAAAAAAATCTAAAATTACAGAAAAAATAAATGAAATTATCCAAAATATTATTTTTTAAACCTAATCTAATATCCCTATAAAAACAAAAATGCCACCCAAAATAAAAACACCCCCTAATCTAACGCTAAACTACCAATAGCCCTTAAAAGGGCCTTTTGTGTAGCATTGCTCTAAGTTTAACAGCTCTTTTACATAAAAGCAATACAAATGAACCCCTACCAGTAAACCCCCCATCCACCCAACCCCCCAAAATAACCTAACTCTAAAAAAATCTTATCTACAATTGCCCCTAAAGGGGCATTTGTATGGGCATTGCCCTTAACCTCTTAAGGACATATGACGGAATTTTTCCGTCATAAAACAATTGAGCAAACATAAAGCTGTGTCCTTAAAGGGTTAAAAGGGCAATCAGCTATTTTGCTGCACATTAAAAAATAAAAAAAGTCCTCATCTAAAAAAAAAAAAAGCACCCCCCCCCCAAAAAAAAACCTAACACTAACCCCAAAAAATGTACTCACCGTTCCTGAAGTCCAGACATCCATTTTCTTCCAGGTGGAGAAAAGTCTTCATCCAGGCGGATCCATTTTTATCCATCGCGGGACCACCTTCCTTCTTCTTGCCAGAGGTGCGGACCGGTCTTCAGATGCGCAGATCTGGAGCAGTAGTACTCCTCAGCAGCAGCAGTCATCAACGAAGTGGAGGTCCTCTTCAAGCGATCATCCGCCGCACACTGAAGATTGAATGCAAGGTACCCCTTTTATATTGGGGTACTTTGCATTCCTATTGGCTGAAATTTTCAAATGAGACAATAGGATGAAAGCTACTGAAATCATATTGATTTGAACAGCCAATAGGATTTCAGTAGCTCTCATCCTATTGGCTGATTTGCATCACCTTTTTATTATGTATTTGTTGATTGTCCAAATCGTCTGTATTTACTTGTCCTTTAACAGTGTAGTGGGGTATATACGGTGGGCTATGTGGCAGTTTAGGGGTTATTAGATTAGGGTATTCATGGCAATTTGGGATAGCACGTGAGTATTGGTGCTCCATTAGCTTTTCGTGCTCCATTAAAGTCTATGGAGGAGTACAATAACGCAATCGCGATATTCTTCAGGTTCGCATGCAGGTTAACATTTTTTACTTTCAACTTTTAATACTACCAGACGCATGTAAAAAGCCAAAGTCGAACATAGAGCACAAGGGCGATAAACAGCGCTGCACTCGTAATCTAGCCCTTAAAAAAAAAGGGTTGTAGTGATAAGTGTAAGCTAAATTTCTATATACAGTACTTGTATTACTATTGTTTACTTAGGGTATATGTGTAAATACCTTGTGCATATACTTTCTATCACTTTTGTGCAGGATACAATTCTATCTGCCTGTTCAATCTATCAACACATTCTCATTATGTTAGAGATACTCACACTCTACTCTGTCTCACATCTACTGGACAAACTCACAGTCTGGATCCATCTTCGTAAAGGGATAGATGTTACCCAGTTGTAATCATTTCTAAAATGCTGAATTTTGCATGTAATGTTTTCTATATTAATTTCATAAAGTACCATACTGTTTTTATATAATACCTATTACCGTATTTTCACTATTTGTTACTAACAAACATAAAGTATATTTAGATGTTTGCTGCTTACTTTACAATGAACATAACTTTTTTAACTTGTCTACCCAGCACAACTTAGATTTTAACAAAATGCTGAAACACACTGTTTCAGTAAGCCAAATGTAGCCAAGAAATTGCTGCTACTTAATCCTTCGGTACATTTTTAATCATCCCTTCTTGACCTCAGAACCTCTTACATTGATTCTTCTTGTAAAAAAAAGGATTACATTTAAATATATACTCCCTGAAAACTTTTCATCATTGTTTAAATATGTTGATACTTTTCTATTATAATGTATTTTGGGAAGAGAACTTTATGAAATGGTCCCTGGTGGAAACATCAGCTTCTCCTTTTGAGAGGCTGAACTGTGGTATATTGAATCTCATATTCTTACTAATTTTCTGAACAATAAACTTTTTTATGGAGCTATATGTATGTACAATATTACTGAGTGTACAATGATCTATCAAGTTTAATGAATACATTTGCTTTTTATATTTCTATATTTTTTATAGCTTTAAAAGTTGATCTCTTGAGCAGGTGGATACTGCTCTATGCCCATAAGTTATCTTGGTATTTTGTTCTTGGCAATTGCCTGGATCTCTTTTTTTACTGGGAGTATAGTATGTAAATCTGTTTTGCCAAACAAACGGCTAGATTACGAGTTTTGCGGTAAGAGCTGCTCGGTGCTAACTTGCAAGTTATTGTCACCGCGCACCTCCCTAAAGCGATGCTATTACAGGTTTTCATAAACCCGGCGTTGGCAGGCAATAAGTGAGTGTAGAGCAAAATTGAGCTTCATACCGCACTCCAATACCAGCGCTGCTTTGAGCTGGTTTTACGTCCTCGTGCACGATTTTCCCATAGAGATCAATGGGGAGAGCCGGCTGAAAAAAAGACTAACACCTGCAATAAAGCAGTGTAAAGCTCTGTATCGCAGCCCCATTGATTCCTATGGGGAAAGAAAAGTTATGTTTACACCAAACACGCTAACATAAACCCAGAGTCTAAACACCCCTAATCTGCTGCCCCCAACATGGCTGACACCTACATTATACTTATTAACCCCTAATCTGCTGCCCCTGACATCGCTGCCACCTGCATTATACTTATTAACCCCAAATCTGCCGCCCCTAACATCGCCACCACCTACCTACATTAATGAATCCCTAATCTTCCGCCTCCAACGTCGCCGCCACTATACTAAAGTTATTAACCCCTAACCCTAAGTCTAACCCTAACCCTAACACCCACTAACTTTTTTTTTTTTTTTAAATAATTTTTTTATTGAGGTTTTGCATAACAATCAAAGAACATTGATCGCCTTTCAACAACACTGACATAAATTTGAGCAGAAAATTTTTCAAGTATAGAATAAACAGTAATAAGGCTAATGAAACCTCAGTTTTCCAATACAGTAGTAGAATGGACTGACTAGTTAGAGGCCAACTTATAGGCCAAGTAGCCTAGGGTTGTAAAATACAACTGATAGTCAGATGGACAGCTCTTTCTGAGCTTAAAAAAAGGTATATGAATATATAGTAAAAAGGGGGGAGGATTTGGGACTAGTCAATAACAATCAGCGGGTAAGCACCGCTTAAAATACTAGTTATTGATCTAGAGTGGAGAGGGTGAAGGGTGGAGGGCAGTGCCGTAGAAACAACTAAATAGAGAAATATGGAAAGGGGATCCAGGGTAAATTTTAATGCTACATACTTGGGCTATACAGAATATTAGGTAGTAATAAGCACATCCTGTTCCATCTGCTAAACTTGGAGGGGAGGGACAGTTATGTTAGAGATATTAATTCCAATTTAGGGGGGATAAGTAATGTAAAGTAATGTAACCTTACTAGTAAAATATAGGGATCTCCACAAGCAAAGATAACTGATGTATCATAAAAAAAAGGATAATAACAACACGATTAGACACGTTTGGAGCTAGCAAACAAGTGACATGCATCGGAATCAACAGGAGACACAATAACTTATGTAAAACCTATAACGATAGTGCAAGATAACACCAACTTGTGTGTAATAATAGTATGTAGAAGGTTTGCTTAGTTAGAGCTTAAGAAGATTAATTTTATTAGACGTAAGTGCAGTATATCTAGTCTGGTAGGGATATACCTAGGTTATTAAGTTATCATCCTTTCCTTAGCTCTGTATGAGGGAAAATAAGCCACAGTGTGTCAGAAAACTTCACTGCAAATCAAGCATTTTGTTGCATCGAATAAAAGGCTTATCTATACCCTTGATAAAAAGTATAACGTAGTTGTAGCTTACAGAAGAGTCAACAGGATATATGCTTGGTTATGAACCCTCCAATACTTAGTGGCTGTAGTTTTGAGCCTATTTTGTCCCAGTGTTTTATGAGAAGGGATAAACAGAAGAGTTAAAGGACAATAGTGGAACCCCTACGTACAAATGTAGAAACGTCTGCATGCCAAATTTTCGCTGCTCTAAGGTAATCTAAGGAGAATATGTGAAAATCTAGGTATAGTATGCTGTTAAAATGAACTCCCATAAGATAGCTTAAAGGGACATTAAACACTATATACATGCTAGATAGAACGATGCATTCAAAGAAAAGATTAGTCCATGACTAACATGTAGATGTATTAGTTGTTTAAAAAGTGACAAAATAAGTGTAAAGTTTTAGTGTCTATAAAACACTGGGAGCTGCCATGTTGTAACTTGTGTTACCTTCTCTGCTGTGGCCAATTAGGGTCAGTTATATATAGGTCACTAGAGTGTGCAGCCAATGGTTGTGCTGAATTTAACAGTGTTCTGCACTTCCATTTCTAACAGGAACTAGAAAGCTCACAATTTCAGAATGGAATTACAGGCAAAGAGGACAAAATAAATAATGAAAGTATATTGCAGAGTTGTTTTATTATATACAATTTATCATTTTATATTACCATCTCAAAGTGTTTAATGTCCCTTTAAGCTACAATAACGATCTCTCAAGTAATAGGCAGGTAGCAAGTGCAACCTGTCACTTTTCAGGTTAAGTTGGTGCAAAAAATAATGTACAGTGGTATATAACAATTGAGTAACTAATAAACATTAAGATCCAATGACTGCAGAACAAACAGTTATCGACCTGCAACAAATAATATATATAGTAGTATTAAGTCAAAACATTCTGTCACGTTCCTTAAGGCGTTATGTATTAGCGAAAATCTCCTATCGCTGGAGTAATTATGGAAAATGAGAGTCATGTAGCAACAACAGCAGCCCCTCTTTGTAAGTAGTGGTGACATGGCAACTCACCCGCTGTCTAAAACTTTCTGATTACGGGGCAAGCAATAGAATACTCTAACACAAATGTGATCAATTCTCCCCTTAGTGAGAGCTCGGTCAGAGGACCACACCCCTTCTTTGTTGCCGCTCAAGTTGAATCAAACAGTGAAGGAGAGTCCATTGCGGATTGGTCTCAATAGGTTCAAAATCTCTCAGATCACAGTCTAATTGCAGGGGAGAATCCCCGCTGGCTTGTGACAGTTCCTGCATTTTTGAGTCTGTAGGAGTTGCTATGTATTGCGCCACGATGTTGCATGTGTACTTAAGAGGACTTTGGTAAAGTATGCTGCGATTGCCTTCATAGCCCTCTAAGATGTTATGGGATTCTAGACTCCCAGAGCATGCAGGAGCCAAGGGCTTGTCAGGGCTCAGACTGGCGTCACAGGAAACTGGGCATGTATGTCCAAAGGTCAGAGTCCCTTGATTTACATACTTCGTGCATGATAGGATTCGTTCTCTCACGAACATAGGTTGGCTCTCTCTAAGCTCATTCATTGCCGGATGTGGTGGTGGTGTCTCCATCTCCAGGGCAGAGAGGTCTGGGGTTGGCCCGCCTGAGCCCGGCTCACTTTGTTCTCCCATATCTTTAGGAATTATCACATGTGCGATAGGCCAGGTGGAGTATTCACTGCCCATGCCTCTACAGGCTGTAGTGAAATCTACAAAATAATAGTCCATTTTAGCCTCTAAATTATTAAGAAGGGACCACAGAGTGGCGTCAGAACCCTCCATGTTTAAAGCACATAGAAGGCAGCGTGACTTATAGATCCAGATCCCGCTGCTATGATGAAGGTGATCGGGTCTGCAGAGATACTGAAAAGGTGCTGGAGCTATCTAGGAGCAGTTAGGAGGTAGTTAAAGTGTTTTTTAAGTGCTTATCCAGTGATAGCTAACCTCTTCAATTTACTTTTGATCTGAGCTCCGTGCTTTAGCGGCCATCGATGTTGGCAGTTGGCTCCTCCCCCCCCACACCCACTAACTTTAATATAATTAAAATACATCTAAATAAAACCTACTATTAAAAACTAAATCATTCCTATTTAAAACTAAATACTTGCCTGTAAAATAAACCCTAAGGTAGCTACAATATAACTAATAGTTACATTGTATCTATCTTAGGTTTTATTTTTATTTCACAGCTAAGTTTGTATTTATTTTAACTAGGTAGACTAGTTAGTAAATAGTTATTAACTATTTAATAACTACCTAGCTAAAATAAATACAAATGTACCTGTAAAATAAAACCTAACCTGAGTTACACTAAAACCTAACCTTACACTACAATTAAATCAATTACATTTATTAAATACAATTAACTAAATTACATAAAATAAAAAAGAAATGATCAAATATTTAAACTAATTACACCTAATCTAATAGCCCTATCAAAATAAGAAAAGCCCCCCCCCCCAAAATAAAAAACCCTAGCCTAAACTAAACTGCCAATAGCCCTTAAAAGGGCCTTTTGCAAGGCATTGCCCCAAAGAAATCAGCTCTTTTACCTGTAAAAAAAAATACAAACACCCCCCAACAGTAAAACCCACCACCCACACAACCAAACCCCCCAAATATCATCCAGATGGCATCTTCTTTCTTCATCCATCTGGCGCGGAGTGGCTCCATCTTCAAGACATCCAGCGTGGAGCATCCTCTTCTTCCGACGGCTATTCTTGAATAAAGGTTCCTTTGGCGTCCCTTGAATTCCGATTGGCTGATAGAATTCCTTTTGGCTGATGAAGATAGAAGATGCCGTCTGGATGAAGACTTTCTGTTGGCTTGGATGAAGACTTCTGCCGGCTTCGCTGAGGACTTCTGCCGCTTCATTGAGGATGGATGTTGGGTCTTCAAAAACTGTAAGTGGATCTTCGGGGGTTAGTGTTAGGTTTTTTTATTAGGGTTTAGGCGGAAAAAGAGCTAAATGTCCTTTTAAGGGCAATGCCCATACAAATGCCCTTTTCAGGGCAATGGGGAGCTTAGGTTTATTTAGATTTGGGGGTTTGGTTGTGTGGGTGGTGGATTTTACTGTTGGGGGTTGTTTGTATTTTTTTTTACAGGTAAAAGAGCTGATTTCTTTGGGGCAATGCCCCGCAAAAGGCTCTTTTAAGGGTCATTGGTAGTTTATTGTAGGCTAGGGTTTTTTATTTTTGGGGGGCTTTTTTATTTTGATAGGGCTATTAGATTATGTGTAATTAGTTTAAATATTTGATTATTTGTTTTTTATTTTGTGTAAGTTAGTGTTTTTTGTAGTTTAGTTAATTGTATTTAATTAATGTAATTTATTTAATTATAGTGTAAGGTTAGGTGTTAGTGTAACTCAGGTTAGGTTTTATTTGACAGGTAAATTTGTATTTATTTTAACTAGGTAGTTAGTAAATAGTTAATAACTATTTACTAACTAGTCTACCTAGTTAAAATAAATACAAACTTAACTGTGAAATAAAAATAAAACCTAAGATAGATACAATGTAACTATTAGTTATATTGTAGCTAGCTTAAGGTTTATTTTATAGGTAAGTATTTAATTTTAAATATGAATTATTTAGTTATTAATAGTAGGTTTTATTTAGATTTATTTTATTTACATTAAAGTTATTGGGTTTTAGGGTTAGACTTATGGTTAGGTTTAGGGGTTAATAACTTTAGTATAGTGGCGGCGATTTCGGGGGCAGCAGATTAGGGGTTAATAACAGTAATGTAGGTTGCGGCGATGTTAGGGACAGCAGATTAGGGGTTAATAATATTTAACTAGTGTTTGCGATGCAGGAGTACGGCGGTTTAGGGGTTAATATGTTTAATATAGTAGCGGCAATATCCGGAGCAGCAGATTAGGGGTTAATAATTTTATTTTATTATTTGCGATGCGGGAGGGCCTTGGTTTAGGGGTTAATAGGTAGTTTATTGGTGTTAGTGTACTTTTTAGCACTTTAGTTATGAGTTTTATGTTATGGCTTTGTAGCATAAAACTCATAACTACTGACTTTCAGGTAGCGGTATGAATCTTGACGGTATAGGCTGTACCGCTCACTTTTTGGCCGGTCCGGCAAACTCGTAATACCGGCGCAAAGGAATTCCCATTGAAAAAGGACTTTTGGAAAGCTGCGGTAGTTACATTGCGTTACGGCCTAAAAAGTTTGCAGTGCAGCTAAACCTGCAAGACTCGTAATAGCAGCGGTAGTGAAAAAGAGCCTTAACACTGCTTTTCACTCATACCGCAAAACTCGTAATCTAGCCCAAAGTTAGTCCTCATAATTCCATAACACATGCAAAAGTCTTGTTGAAAGGTACTCTTGTGACTATGTTTGGACTTGCATGGAGGCACGTCTCCTATAAAAACCCCTTCACGAAGCTGTAAACTCATTTAAGGGTCTCTTAAAAAGATATAAAGTAGCAAGGTAGTGGGGTCATGAATTACAGTTTAAAGAATGTTAAAATCTGGTAAAAAATAAGATAAGGGTTTTGCATAGAAACTCGTAGTTGCTATTCTGTTTTCCATTCACACCAAAAGGGAAATGATGCTTTAAGAAGTAATACAAATAAATATTTAAAACAATACTTGTGAAAGAAATAATGATAGAAATACAGTGCACAGTTTGCCCATCTTGACAACCTAAAAGTTGCATTTAGATGGGTTTACAAGTAGTGTGGATGGAAAGGGATTGCAATAGTTAACTATGAAAGTTGAAACTTTCTCCATTAAAAACCCGATTTTAATAATGTCAGTACTGTATGTGACAATCACAACAGTGCAAGTGTGACATAATCAAATATTAAAAATGAAATATGAAATCACACCAGTTGTAGAAGTTGGTGTTATGTCTACAGATACCCTCAATTGTTCAGGATATCCCATAGTCAACTCATATACATATGCACAGTACTGTGCAGAAGTTTTAGGCAGATGGGGAGAATTGCTGTAAATTAATGCTTTCAAAAACATTAAAGTTTAATTTTATCAATTAACAAAATAAAAGTGAACAGAAGAAAAATCTAAATCAAATCAATATTTGTTATGATCATCCTTTGCCTTCAAATACAATCAATTCTTACAGGTGCACTTACACAAAGTCATGGATTTTATAAGCATTTTGGGCTAGATTACAAGTGGAGTGGAGTGCTATTTATCGCTCCCGCTCTTGCACTTATTCTGTTAGAAGTAATTTTTTTGCACACATCAGACAAGCTGAAAGTAAAATGTTTTCACTCACATGCTATCTAGATGTTTTCACTCGCGAGTAAAAAGCCAAATTTAGAATATCGCGGTCATGATTTTTTTTTTTTTTTTTTTAAATCTTTTATTTATCAGATTTTTTTTCACATAGATCAAATCATAAGACAAAAGAAAAAAACAAAACAGCAATAAAAAAAATATACATAATAATTGTTGGAGACGCAGCTCCTATAACCTCAAGAACCACGAGACTGTACATAGGATTTTATCCATCTTGAAGAAAAAAAAAAAACAAAAAAAAAAAAAACCAAACCCACTCCTCTCTCTCAGCCCCCATCCCCGTGGCATCCCCATCCGTTACAACCCACCAAGTCACTCTAGCCAGCTATGCGGAAAGACATTTAGTAATGGCAATTCCGCAAAACTCACTGATGATAGGAAAGGGGAAAGAATCAATTTTTGCAGCGAGGTAGGATAAAATAATATAACAGGTGACCATTTCCATAAAAATTTCTGGATTCTTTTCTCTGAAGCATCATATAAGTGATATGATTCAAATACTATTTGGTCTTGTAATATTTTAAAAATCATAGATAACCCACCGCTATTCTTAGCTTTCCAATTTTTCAGTATGCAATGTCTAACTGCCAATATAATTGTATTTAGACTATTTATAGTATTACAATTGATAGCTTCATTCAGAGGACAAAGGAAAATAATATCTATCGCAGATAAGGCTATTGTTACTTTATATGATTTATTGAATCAAAAAATAATTTTCAACCAAAGTTGTCTAACCTTGGGGCATAACCAAAACATATGAAGTAAATCTGCCCTGCCATGTGCACACCGCAGACACCAAGTAACACCAGAAGGGTAAAACTTGGATAATTTCCAAGGTGAAAGATAGAAATTATTAATCACTTTCATGTGAGATTATTTCCAGGATATTGGTACTTTACACTTGGACAGAGACTTAAAACTCTGATCAATTGTTTCATGTTCCACTGATAAAGTTACCGAACACCAAGTTTTACATAGATTATCCTTAATGGCCTGGCTCTGTTTATTGAGCATGATATCATACAGTAGAGAGATTGACGCATCACCTGCAATAAATTTTTGTATGCATAATTTAATATCCTGCCAGACCGTTTTAAGGGGGACATGCCACCTCTGAGCCATAATGAAGTGTCGAATTTGAAAATAAGCAAATAAACCAGACCTAGGAATCCCATATTTACTGAAAATATCTTCTACTGATAATATTTGATGGTTTTCATCCAGTATTTGTTTAACAAATTGCAAGCCTTTTCCAGCCCAGTCTTTAAATATTTTTTTGGTATAACCCTGGAAGAAAGCTTGGATTACCTGCAATGGGTAGAAAATCAGAGCAGGAAAAATCCAAATCTAACACTGTACAGAATTTATGCCACGCTTGTACAACATTTTTAATAGAAATGAGGCAACTAATATTCTGCGGCAACTTCTGTATTGAAGAATGTAAAATTGCGTTTAATGAGAACGGGGCAATTAAAAAAGTTTCAATCTCCTCGGATGATACTAAATTGGATCCTGCAAGCCAATCTATCGCTATTTTGACAAGCACAACTAAATTATAAAATTTAAGATTGGGCAATGCTAATCCCGCTATGTCCACCTTTTGCATTAATTTACCTAATGCAATTCTGGGCTTTTTGTTATTCCAGATGAATTTAGAGAATGGCGCATTAATTGATTTCAAATCCTTATTCAAGATAAATAAAGGGAGATTCTGCAATGGGTATAGCAGACGGGGGAAAACAATAGATTTAATTAAATTAACACGGGCTGTCAAAGACAAAGGAAATGCGGCCCACAAATGTAGATCAGAATTAATTTTCCGAAAAAGTGGCTCAAAGTTGGCTTTATACCACCGGCTGGGGTCTTTATGTAAGACTAACCCTAAATATTTAATCGCATCAACTTGCTTAAATGGGATATTTGGTACTACTGTCTGAGTATTATTTAAATACATTAATTCACTCTTTTCCAGATTTATCTTGTACCCTGAGAAGGAACTAAAAATTTTCAAAATTTGAAGGACCGTTGGTATAGAATACTGTATATTAGCCAGAAATACTAACACATCGTCTGCATATAATAGTGTTTTAAGAGACTGTGTACCAACTGGGACTCCAGATAGAACTTCTCTAAAATGGATTGCAAGGGGTTCCAATGCTATGTTGAACAGTAGCGGAGACAGGGGACATCCCTGTCTAGTCCCTCTTTGCAAAGTTATTTTAGGGGATATCATCCCATTAACCAAGATAAAAGATATAGGGTTATAATATAATCTACTGATAAATTGTACAAATTCCCCCTTGAATCCAAATTGGTCTAATGCTCGGAATAAATATTCCCACACAATTGAGTCAAACGCTTTAACAGCATCTAGCGAAAGAATAGCAACATCCTGCCATAAAGGTTCCTGCTTATCCTTATCTATGTTCCAAGCATAATCTAAAATATTAACCAGTTTACGAATATTTTTGGCTGGATTCCTGCCTTCCATAAACCCGGTTTGATCTGGATGATTAATTTTGTGCAAACAGGAAGATATTCTGGATGCAATAATAGACATTAATATTTTATAATCTATATTTAAGACTGAAATTGGCCTATATGAGGCAGGATCTTCCGCATTTTTGTCCTTTTTTAGGATAAGCAAGATGTTTGCTGCGCAGAAGTAACTTGAAATAGGACTCTGTGAACAGAAGTAAAAATTAAAAAGTTTTTCTAATATCGAAAGTATATCACCGTTTAAGCATCTATAAAACTCTGCAGGAAATCCATCCGGCCCTGCTGCTTTATTCAACTTTAGATTATCTATTGCTTTTTTAATTTCCTCCATGGAAATTGGGGCATTGATCAAAATTAAATCATCACCGGATATTTTAGGTACTTTTATCATATTCCAAAACATATCCTGCTTCCTGTTATCTATTTCAATTCTAGTGTAGAGTTGTTGATAATAGGTATAAAAAGTTTCAACAATTCCCGTGGTTTCTGTAAGTCTACCTTTATCTGTCTGAATAGCTAAAATAAGATTCTTTTTTTTCCTTGCTTTTGTCAGTTTGGCCAAATATTTTGCAGAGCAACCATGCACCCCTCTAAAATAAAGATTAATCTTTGTTTCCTCCTCTACCAATTTTTGTTTTAGAAAAAGATCTCTTTCTTTTCTGTGATCTCTATATTTTCCCCAATTAGCTACTGTCGGATTCGAATAGTATTTTCTATATGAATTCTTAACTTGATTTGTAATTTGATTTTCTCGTGCTCTATTCTTTTTCTTTCCTATACTCACATAGGACTGAATCTCCCCCCGTAAAACCGCTTTAAATGCTTCTCACATAATTTCTGGTATACAAAGGTAATTTAAATTTTCATTATAGTACCGCTGCCATGAAGTTTTTACAAAATTAACAAATTTCAAATTAGTATATAAATGACAAGGAAAAATAAATCTTGGTACTTTACCCTTTTCTTTATTACCTGAGGGAAATATCAATGAGACAATAGCATGGTCTGAGACACAAAAGTCCCCCATTTTACTTTCTAGATCCTGCAGCGCTAATGTTTCCGAAATTAAAAAGAGATCAATTCTAGAGAAGGTGCAGTGTGTTTTGGATTCACATGAGAACGCAACTAGATCAGGATTTTTGTACCGCCATGCATCCACTAATTTTAACTTTGAGCAAAATTGTCTTAAATATTTAGCATTCTTATTATAACGAGAATTGTTTTTTTTTTCGAAAATCTATCTAGCTCTGGACACAGAGTTGCATTGAAATCCCCTTCTAGTATCAAATTCTCAGATACCAACGGGAATAACTTTAATTTTATTCCTTCCCAGAAAGCGGTCGAAAACTCATTTGGAGCATATATATTACAGACAATCAATTTTATATTTTTCAATTGTATCTGGAGAAGAATAAACCTGGCTGCTGGGTCTATTTCCACCTTGATTAATTTATAATCTAATTATTTATGAAAAAGAATAGCGACCCCGCACTTTCTATATAACCCTGATGTGGAGACAACCTCACCCACCCATTTTATTTTTAATTTTGCTGCTTCTTGCTCATTGAGATGTGTCTCCTGTAGGAGAACCATATCAGGTTTATAGCTAGCTAATGTTTTAATGACCAATTTCCGCCCCACGTTCCAGGAGAGAATTTTAAGTCCTTCACTCATCTAATAAGTACACATATATTACGACCCCGGGGTAGGGCAGGGAGGGATGTGGGGGGTGGAAAAGCAGAAGGGCACAGGGGAGAGAGGGAGAGAAAAAAAATTAAAAAATATATATATAAAAACACATAAAAATACAAAACTAACAACTTCATTATTTCTGTTTAGCATAAAGTACCTAAATAGTAAACACCTCATCCATATACATCTTCTACTGATTACCCAGCCTCTAAGTATTTTTTGACTTCATCCACCTTATCAAAGACATACCTAGCACCTTTATCATCTACAATTATACGGGCCGGGTACACCATATGGGCTTTTATCCCCTTATTTATCAATTGTGTACAATATGGGGCCATTCATTTTCTCTTTGAAGAAGTTTCAAAGGAAAAATCCTGAAATAATAAAATCCTACTTTTTCCAAAGATAGGAGGGTCATTTTTTTTAAATAACTTCAATATTTCGATCTTATCTTGGAATTTTAGTAGTTTGAAGACACAAATTCTATTTTTTGAAACCCCATCCCGGGAGGAGTTCTTTGGGCCCACTCTATGAGCTCTCTCTATTACTAATGGTAATGCCTGTGGTGACATCCCTAGTGCTTGTGGTAATGTGACTGCAATAAATTTCATTAGGTCCTCAAACTCTGGAATTTCTGGCAAACCTACTATCCTGATATTATTACGCCTGGAGCGATCCTCAAGATCCTCCAGGCGTGTCTGCATATTTTTAATTTTAGTTTCTTGTTTCTGTATTAGGTCTTGATGTATATGAGTTACATCTTCTACATAAGAGATTCTGGTCTCTGCCTCTGTTAGTCTGGCCGCAAATTGTCTAACTTCAGAAGATAGCGTGACTAATTCGGATGAAATGGTCCCTAGCTCTTTCTTTATCCCTTCAAATTGTGGGGAAAATATCTCTGTCAACTGTGAAATAAGCATTTGTGGATCAAACAGCATTTTATTAACTTCTATTACGCTATCTAAACTGGTATCCATCATTTTACTTTTTTTATCCTTTGTTTTTACAGGCATTTTGGGTGAATTAGATTTCACCTGGGTGATAAATTTTTCCATTAAGGATAGTGCAAAAGAAATAAAAAAAAATAAATCAAGTGTACATTATCAGGTAAAAAACCAATAGCAAAAAATAAATGAATAAATAAATCGTGAACAACAAGTAGATCTGTGTGTAACCCCCCCTTTTTTTTTTTTTTTTTTTTTATATATATGATTCAAATTGTGTTACTTCTAATAGTCTAATCGCGGTCATGATAATGTATTCCCCCTTAGAAGTCAATGGAGGGGTGAAACGTGGAAATAAATCTACTTGCTCGCTAACCCGACATGAATATATATATATATTTCACATTCCTATGATCTTTACATAGAATAATAATGTTCTGTTTATTCACAAATACATATTTCTATATATATATATATATATATATATATATTTGATGTTTTTATAGTAAAATATATATCTATACCTATACATATATATATATATACATATATATATATATATATATATATATATATATATATATATATATACACACACACACAAACACAGAGAAGCACACTCATAGGAACGAACAACCACCTCAATACCATTCTTAGCCTGTTCTATGGCGATTTACCACCTGGGTGCAGTTTCTTTTAGCCCAGTAATGCTTTTTACAGAGTATAACTTATGACTATATATAGATATAGGTATATACAGATATATATCGGAATATCTATTTAAGCACTGGAAAGTGAAATATTTACATAAAATACAAAGTTAAACCTTTTATTAAATATGATTATGGCATAAACATGATTTAAAAAGTGGAAAACAGCACACCTGAATCTTTCTTTTATGGGGCACGGAGCAGCAGACTTGCCAGGTCCACAGCACAATCACAAACTTCAAAAAACTCCAGCCACCATATCAGTTAAAAGACCTTTATTTTCTTATCCTGGGTCCAAACATACAACGTTTCAAGCCACATTGGCTTGAAACGTTGTATGTTTGGACCCAGGATAAGAAAATAAAGGTCTTTTAACTGATATGGTGGCTGGAGTTTTTTGAAGTTTATAAACATGATTTTACATGTTTTCATCTACTTGACTTCTATATATGTAAAAGTATTTACTTTCAACCTGTAATGCGCGCGCTACTTCTGACATGCACAAACAGGTGCGATAAACCCGATATCGCTCAAGTGCAACAGTTAAAACCCCACTCGTAATCTAGCCCTAAATCAGCTGCATAATTAAAAATTATATTAAACAGGTGCTAATGATTATCAATTTAATATATAGATTGATATACAATCATTAAGTGAAACAGAAACAGCTTTTTAGGAGAGAAAAAACTGGGGGAGGAACAGCCAAACTCTTCTAACAAGGTGAGGTTGCTAAATTCAGTTTAATGTAAAAGTCATACACAATGGCAAAACTGAACATAGAAACCAGACACAAGGTAGTTATACTGCATCAGAAATTTTAAGGCGGACAGGTGTTTCCAGATGTACTGTCCAAGCTTTTCTGAAGAAGCTCAAAGAAATGGGCAATGTTGAGAACCGTAGGCCCAGTGGTTGCAGCCAAGGAAAGATGAAAGACACATCATGCTTACTTTCCTTTACAATCAGAAGATGTCCATCAGTGCCATCAGCTTAAAATTGGCAGAAACCAGTGGGACCCTAGTAGATCCATCTACTCAGATTTGGTCAGAAGTAGTCTTCATGAAAGACTTGCGAACAAAAAGCCAACCTCTGATGTGGAAACAAGGCCAAGTGACTCATACAGTATATGCATGAAAACACAGGAACTTGGGTGCAGAAAATGGCAGCAGGTGCTCTGGACTGATGAGTTAATGTTTTAAATATTCGGCTGTAGCAGAAGGCAGTTTGTTTGCTAAAGGGCTGGAGAGCGGTACAAAAATGAGTGTTTGCAGGCAAAAGTGAAGCATGGTGGAGGATCCTTGCAAGTTTGGAGCTGCATTTCTTTAGGTAAAATTGGGTATTCAGTAAGAATGAATGGTCTACTGAATACTGGGAAGTACAGGCAGATACTTATTCATTAGCAAAGCATCTGATTGGATCCAAATGTATTTTGTAGCATGTCACCAACCTCAAAGATACATTCAAATTAAATAAGAAATATCTTCAAGAAGAATAAGGGGTCTTGAAGTGATGGTATGGCACCCACAAAGCCAGTTCTCCAAAATGTTAATTACAACCTACCTGTTGAGCTCCTTAAATACACTCACCTAGATTTAGAGTTTTGCGGCCAAAGGGGTGCGTTAGCTACGCGTGTTTTTTCCCCCCGCAGCTTTTAAATAACGCTGGTATTTAGAGTTGTCTGAATGGCTGCGCTAGGCTCCAAAAAGGGAGCGTAGAGCATAATTTTCCACCACTTCAACTCTAAATACCAGCGTTGCTTACGGTAGCGGCCAGCTTGAAAAATGTGCTTGTGCACGATTCCCCAATAGGAAACAATGGGGCAGTTTGAGATGAAAAAAAAACTAACACCTGCAAAAAAGCAGCGTTCAGCCCCTAACGAAGCCCCATTATTTCCTATGGGGAAACACTTCCTAAGTCTGCACCTAACACCCTAACATGAACCCCGAGTCTAAACACCCCAACCTTACACTTATTAACCCCTAATCTGCCGCCCCCGCTATCGCTGACCCCTGCATTATATTATTAACCCCTAATCTGCCGCTCCGGACACCGCCGCAACCTACATTATCCCTATGAACCCCTAATCTGCTGCCCCTAACACCGCCGACCCTATATTATATTTATTAACCCCTAATCTGCCCCCCCAATGTCGCCGCTACCTTACCTACACTTATTAACCCCTAATCTGCCGACCGGATCTCGTTGCCACTATAATAAATCTATTAACTCCTAAAACGCCGCACTCCCATCTCGCAACCCCTATAATAAATTTTATTAACCCCTAATCTGCCCTCCCTAACATCTTTGACACCTAACTTCAAGTATTAACCCCTAATCTGCCGACCGGACCTCGCTGCTACTCTAATAAATGTATTAACCCCTAAAGCTAAGTCTAACCCTAACACTAACACCCCCATAAATTAAATATAATTTAAATATAACAAAATAAATTAAATCTTATTAAATTAATGCTATTTAAAGCTAAATACTTACCTGTAAAATAAATCCTAATATAGCTACAATATAACGAATAATTATATTGTAGCTATTTTAGCATTTATATTTTACAGGCAACTTTGTATTTATTTTAACTAGGTACAATAGCTATTAAATAGTTATTAACTATTTAATAGCTACCTAGTTAAAATAATTACAAAATTACCTGTAAAATAAATCCTAACCTAAGTTACAATTAAACTACACTATCAATAAATTAATTAACTAAACTACCTACAATTACCTACAATTAAATCAACTAAACTAAATTACAAAAAAACAAACACTAAATTACAAAAAATAAAAAAAGATTACAAGAATTTTAAGCTAATTACACCTACTCTAAGCCCCCTAAAAAAATAACAAAGCCCCCCAAAATAAAAAAATGCCCTACCCTATTCTAAAATAAAAAGTTAACAGCTTTATTACCTTACCAGCCCTTAAAAGGGCTTTTTGCGGGGCATGCCCCAAAGAAATCAGCTCTTTTGCCTGTAAAAAAAAAACATACAATACCCCCCCAACATTACAACCCACCACCCACATACCCCTACTCTAACCCACCCAAACCCACCTTAAAAAACCTAACACTAAGCCCCTGAAGATCTCCCAACCTTGTACTCACCCAGCCGGGTATCACCGATCCATCCAGAAGAGGGTCCAAAGTCTTCATCCTATCCGGCAAGAAGAGGTCCTCTAAGAGGGTCCGAAGTCTTCATCCTATCCGGCAAGAAGAGGTCCTCTAGAGGGTCCAAAGTCTTCATCCAGACGGCATCTTCTATCTTCTTCCATCTGGACCCTTTCCTGACTGACTCTATATACCAGCGGGCGGCCAAAAGCAGCGTTAGGACCCCTTAACGCTGGTTTTGACGGCTAACGCAGAACTCTAAATCTAGGCGACTGTATGCACACTGTGCCTAGAAGAATTAATGCTGTTTTGAGGGCAAGGTGTTGTAAACTTACATATTTATTTTATTTAGATTTTTTTTCTCAATTTGTTCTTAGTTAACTGATAAAAATAAACTATTTTTGTGAGAACTCATAATCTGAATCCATCCTGTTTACCGCTAAACAATATGAATGCCATTTGTATATTGTAATGATGGGCATTCTGTGCATGTTTGTTCAATTACTATATTGCCACTTTTAATATTTTTAAAGTATTGTTTTTCTAAATATTTAGATCTACTGGTTTTAAAAGAACAATTTTCTGGTTTGGCAAGATATAGATATGAATCAAGAAGTCTAGGGGTATCTATTAGTAGGCCATATGTTATTTTCTAATACTGTATTTTAACAACAGTTCACACACTGTAAACTGTAAAACCACTCTGTTGCAATTTTGCAGCCGCAAAAATTATGTTCAAATGAAATCTTGTTTTCCCTCAACTAAAAAGTTGCACAAAAAACATAAAAAATACATTGCGCTCATCGGTTGTGCTTGTATTACGAATTTAAAACAAACTGTTTTTGCTCTAGCATCAACCCTTCTAGCGCAAAAATCCAAGCTTAGAATATCATGTGTGCATTCATGTATTCCTCCCTAGAAGTTAATGGAGAAAAAAAAAGTGGGGGGAAAACTAACACACCACTCTCGCGCAAATACGATTGCAAATTCTCATTTGCGCTAAACCAACATGAAAATATGAATATTTCACATTATAATGTTCATTACATAACAGAATATGTTCTATTTATTCAAAAATACATATTTCTACACATATCTGATGGTAATTTGGAACAATATATATCTATACCTGTATATGTTTATAGGAATATCTATTTAGAAATACATAGAATATATTTAATATATTGTGCAGAACATTGGAATGTGAAAGAAATATTTACAGTAAATACATAGTCAACACATTTATTAAATATGAATATTGCATAAATGTGCTTTGACGTGCTTTCATCTACTTAACAGCAAGGGGCTTCAATGCACTTATATATATATATGTCTATATATGTATACATATGTATTTGTTTATATGTGTATATATGGCTGTAAATACATTTATACACATAGAAATACATAAATAAATGTGTGTATATATATATATATATATATGTCTATATATGTATACATATGTATTTGTTTATATGTGTATATATGGCTGTAAATACATTTATACACATAGAAATACATAAATAAATGTATATATATATATATGTCTATATATGTATACTGTACATATGTATTTGTTTATATGGGTATATATGGCTGTAAATACATTTATACACATAGAAATACATCACTGTGTATATATATATATATATATATGTCTATATATGTATACATATGTATTTGTTTATATGTGTATATATATAAATAAATGTGTGTATATATATATATGTCTATATATGTATACATATGTATTTGTTTATATGTGTATATATGGCTGTAAATACATTTATACACATAGAAATACGTAAATAAATGTATATATATATATATATATATATATATATATATGTCTATATATGTATACTGTACATATGTATTTGTTTATATGGGTATATATGGCTGTAAATACATTTATACACATAGAAATACATAAATAAATTTGTATGTATATATATATATTTAGACAGCCGGCACAAACTTCTTTTTAAAGTCCAAATTTATTTCAACAATATTAAAGTAAAAAGCTGCCACATGTAGCTAACATCAGATGCAAAAAGGAAAAGTTTTAGTCTAACATGTTTTGGCCAGTAGCCTTAATCATAGACCTAATTAAAACAATATGAGCTGGTAAAATAAATACCTAATGCACTGTTTTTATTGGTTAACCACTAATTAGCAGGAACTTTTGTAATATTCTATTTATGTTATAAACTAAGTTGTAATATGACATATCACACTTATGATTATATATCATGGGGTTTTATGTGTATATATTACCGTCTTGATTTTTGTTTTTGTTTTTTGCTACTTGCCAGCCTACGGTTGTGTTTTTCTGTGTGCTTTTTGCCCTTGGTACATTGCTGGTCATCTATTTAGGTATCTATTTAATTTGTTTATAGTGCCTCATATCAAGGGTCGTGGAGACCATGATAATAATTTTAGAGATTGAAGAAATAATTTAAGAAATTAACTTATACTTGTCTGATTTACAGTATTACTATATACAAAGGTTTAATATATATAAAAACAATATAAGCATTGATATATACATATTTAAATTCATGCCACAAATGGTTTAACTTACCAGTAGCATTTTTTGCTTTATATTATTGTTGTTCTTAACCGTATTTTTTCAAGTACCAATTGCTATGTTATTTATCCAGCACTTTTCAATTTCAATTTCTCTCTATATATAGGAGAGCAATAAGTTAAACTTGTTAAATTTGTTTACATAGTACATCCTGGTTTTTTGTCATCTAATTAGTGGTTAACCAATAAAAACAGTGCATTAGGTATGTATTTTACCAGCTCATATTGTTTTAATTAAGTCTATGATTAAGACTACTGGCCGAAACATGTTAGGCTAAAACTTTTCCTTTTTGCATATGATGTCAGCTGCATGTGGCAGCTTTTTTCCCTTAATATTGTTGAAATAAATTTGGACTTTTAACAGAAGTTTGTGCCAGCTGTCTACACACTTTTTTCAACTTTTTCAAGCATTTCCCTAAACAGCTGTGCGCCTTCAAGTCCCAAGGATTACTACTATCATCATCATGTTTTCTCCTATTGGTGGCGGAGCGGTCACATGGTGAAGCAGTAGGCCGGAACTGATCGGAAGGATTGAGAAACGGAGTTCAAGCGGAGTAACAAGGAGCTGCTGTGGAATCAATCCAGGCTTCCAACCCCTCAAAGCTAAGGAGGTAACTTCTGGTATCGTAAGGCGCGTCTCTACCTCGGACGTGCTGTGAATAACGTCAGATTGGTACTGGTAGAAGAGACCGGATAGCCAAGACGACATGTAAGTTTTTCCCTTACCTTGGGGTTCCCCGCATTGACCAAACAAGGCTGACAACTGCTTCACATACCGCCCGACTGCGCTCAATTGAGCGTTTCTAACCTGTCCGTTGTACATAGTACACAGGCATCTGGGGACTCTCCATTAACTAACTCTCTTTGTTTGTCTATCAACGGGACTTGGGATACCCGTTTCCTCAGGTGACAACTGAGTGCCTTTACATCGCACATTGTTATTATACACTAAAGGAGCATTATCGATTAACTTTATCCTTTAAGGTACAGACTACCTAGCAGTTCGACATAAGGGACTTTTAATATTAATATTTATTAACCACTTGAGTGACTATCACTGGAATGTACAATTGCACTAGCATTTTTGCCTATATGCATTAATATACTGACCAGTGGGAATAATATGTGACGCATATCCTGAGTTTATTTATTTATTTATAATTCATTATTATCTTATAGTGTGCTTGTGGTTTGTTCTGAATTTGCCGTCTTTTGTCATCCAACTTGTTTGTTTTGTTTTTTTCTCAAGCACATGTTATTTTAGGCACCCTTTATTAGATTAGAATATATGCTATATGCAATTTGCTTCTTGTAACTTGCTATTTGCTCATTACAATCTCAGCTGCAATCACTGTTAACATCAGGCATAGGGGGTAGTTATCAAGCTGTCAACCTCAAATACGCTGGAATTCCGCAGCGTATTTGTGGCGAGGCTGATTCGCCTTAGTTATCAAAGGCTAGACAGCGGCAAAAGTAGAATTTTGTGACATAAGCTTCGATCCGCTGGACTCAGTCCGACACAGATCGATTCTTACGTCAGTTCAGATGTTCTGCACACAAGTTCGGCACAATCTGACTACTTTTGTTAGTTTTTAAATAAACTAGCAGGTACGCTCGGCACTTTTCCGGCCCAGCGTACCTGGTTTTCAATCCGCCGCCCTGGAGGCGGCGGATCCCATAGGAATCAATGGGAGTCTGACCATAGTGAAAGTTCATGTTCGCTGCTGCCCGATATCCCATTGATTCCTATGGGAGCTGTCTACACCTAACACCCTAACATGTACCCCGAGTCTAAACACCCCTAATCTGCCCCCCCCACACCGCCGCAACTAAATAAATGTATTACCCCTAAGCCGCCGCTCCCGGAGCCCACCGCAGGCTACTCTATACATATTAACCCCTAAACCGTCGCTCCCTGACCCCGCCG
This sequence comes from Bombina bombina, assembly GCF_027579735.1. Lineage (NCBI taxonomy): Eukaryota > Metazoa > Chordata > Amphibia > Anura > Bombinatoridae > Bombina > Bombina bombina. Next base: position 469,945,939 of record NC_069502.1, on the reverse strand, counting down.
CAACTATAATAAATGTATTAACCCCTAAACCGCCGCTCCCGGACACCGCCGCAACCTACATTATACCTAGTAACCCCTATCCAGCCCCCCCTATACCACCGCCCTCTATAATAAAGTTATTAACCCCTATCCTGCTGATCCTGCACCTCGCCGCAACTAAATAAATAGTTTAACCCCTAAACCGCCGCTCCCGGAACTGCCGCAACCTATATTAAACTTATTAACCCCTAATCTGCCCCCCCTACACCGTCGCCACCTAAAATACATTTATTAACCCCTATCCTGCCCCCCACTACACCGCCGCCACTGTAATAAATTTATTAACCCCTAAACCTAAGTCTAACACTAACCCTAACACCCCCCTAACTTAAATATTAATTAAATAAATCTAAATAATATTTCTCTTATTAACTAAATGAATCCTATTTAAAACTAAATACTTACCTTTAAAATAAACCTTAATATAGCTACAATATAAATAATAATTATACTGTAGCTATCTTAGGATTTATTTTTATTTTACAGGTAACTTTCAATTTATTTTAACTAGGTACAATAGCTATTAAATAGTTATTAACTATTTAATAGCTACCTAGATAAAATAAAGACAAATTTACCTGTAAAATAAAAACTAACCTGTTACAATTACACCTAACACTACACTATCATTAAATAAATTATTCCTATTTAAAACTAAATACTTACCTGTAAAATAAACCCTAAGATAGCTACAATGTAATTAATAATTACATTGTAGCTATTTTAGGATTTATTTTTATTTTACAGGTAACTTTGTATTTATTTTAGCTAGTTAGAATAGTTAATAAATAGTTATTAACTATTTAATAACTGCCTAGCTAAAAGAAATACAAAATTACCTGTAAAATAAATCCTAACCTAAGTTACAATTAAACCTAACACTACACTATCATTAAATAAATGAAATAAATTAAATACAAATAACTACAATTAAATACAATTACATAAACTAACTAAAGTACAAAAAATAAAAAAGCTAAGTTACAAAAAATAAAAAAATAGGTTACAAACATTTAAAAAATATTACAACAATTTTAAGCTAATTACACCTAATCTAAGCCCCCTAATAAAATAACAAAACCCCCCAAAATAAAAAAATTCCCTATCCTATTCTACATTAAAAAGTTCAAAGCTCTTTTACCTTACCAGCCCTTAAAAGGGCCTTTTGTGGGGCATGCACCAAAGAAAACTGCTCTTTTGCCTGTAAAAGAAAAATACAACCCCCCCAACATTAAAACCCACCACCCACATACCCCTAATCTAACCCAAACCCCCCTTAAAATAACCTAACACTAATCCCCTGAAGATAATCCTACCTTTAGTCGTCTTCACTCAGCCGAGCCACCGATGGAACTGAAGAGGAGATCCGGAGCAGCAGAAGTGATCCTCCAAGGGGCGCTGAAGAAATCTTCCATACGATGAAGTGATCCTCCAGGCAGTGCTGAAGAAGTCTTCCATCCGGGCGATGTCATCTTCCAAGCGGCGCTGAAGAAGTCTTCTATCCGGGCGATGTCATCTTCCAAGCTGGGTCTTCAATCTTCAATCTTCATCCCGCCGACGCGGAACATCCTTCTTTCCCGATGGACTACTGACGAATGAAGGCTCCTTTAAGGGACGTCATCCAAGATGGCGTCCCTTCAATTCCGATTGGCTGATAGGATTCTATCAGCCAATCGGAATTAAGGTAGGAAAAATCTGATTGGCTGATTGAATCAGCCAATCAGATTGAGCTCGCATTCTATTGGCTGATCGGATCAGCCAATAGAATGCGAGCTCAATCTGATTGGCTGATTGGATCAGATCCATCGGTGGCTCGGCTGAGTGAAGACGACTAAAAGTAGGATTAGTGTCAGGTTATTTTAAGGGGGGTTTGGGTTAGATTAGGGGTATGTGGGTGGTGGGTTTTAATGTTGGGGGGGGGTTGTATTTTTCTTTTACAGGCAAAAGAGCAGTTTTCTTTGGGGCATGCCCCACAAAAGGCCCTTTTAAGGGCTGGTAAGGTAAAAGAGCTTTGAACTTTTTTAATGTAGAATAGGGTAGGGAATTTTTTTATTAGGGGGCTTAGATTAGGTATAATTAGTTTAAAATTGTTGTAATATTTTTTAAATGTTTGTAACCTATTTTTTTATTTTTTGTAACTTAGCTTTTTTATTTTTTGTACTTTAGTTAGTTTATGTAATTGTATTTAATTGTAGTTATTTGTATTTAATTTATTTCATTTATTTAATGATAGTGTAGTGTTAGGTTTAATTGTAACTTAGGTTAGGATTAATTTTACAGGTAATTTTGTATTTCTTTTAGCTAGGTAGTTATTAAATAGTTAATAACTATTTAATAACTATTCTAACTAGCTAAAATACATGCAAAGTTACCTGTAAAATAAAAATAAATCCTAAAATAGCTACAATGTAATTATTAATTACATTGCAGCTATCTTAGGGTTTATTTTACAGGTAAGTATTTAGTTTTAAATAGGAATAATTTATTTAATGATAGTGTAGTGTTAGGTGTAATTGTAACTTAGGTTAGTTTTTATTTTACTGGTAAATTTCTCTTTATTTTAGCTAGGTAGCTAGTAAATAGTTAATAACTATTTAATAGCTATTGTACCTAGTTAAAATAAATTGAAAGTTACCTTTAAAATAAAAATAAATCCTAAGATAGCTACCATATAATTATTATTTATATTGTAGCTATATTAGGGTTTATTTTAAAGGTACGTATTTAGTTTTAAATAGGATTCATTTAGTTAATAAGAGAAATATTATTTAGATTTATTTAATTAATATTTAAGTTAGGGGGGTGTTAGGGTTAGTGTTAGACTTAGGTTTAGGGGTTAATAAATTTATTACAGTGGCGGCGGTGTAGTGGGGGGCAGGATAGGGGTTAATAAATGTATTATAGGTGGCGACGGTGTAGGGGGGGCAGAGTAGGGGTTAATAAATTTAATATAGGTTGCGGCAGGGTCCGGGAGCGGCGGTTTAGGGGTTAAACTATTTATTTAGTTGCGGCAAGGTGCGGGATCAGCAGGATAGGGGTTAATAACTTTATTATAGAGGGCGGCAGGATAGGGGTTACTAGGTATAATGTAGGTTGCGGCGGTGTCCGGGAGCGCGGGTTTAGGGGTTAATACATTTATAAGAGTTGCGGCGGGGTCTAGGAGCGGTGGTTTAGGGGTTAATACATTTATAAGAGTTGCGGCAGGGTGTAGGAGCGGCGGTTTAGGGGTTAGTAATTTTATTGAGTTGCGGGGGGCTCCGGGGGCGCCGGTATAGGGGGTAGAACAGTGTAGTTAGTGTGGGTGCTTAGTGACAGGCTAGCAATAAAGCTGTAAAAAAGCCGAAGAGCAGCGAGATCGGATGAGTGATAACTCTCACAGTCCGCTGCTCATCGCCCCATACTTGGTGCGCGGCTTTTTGACAGATTTATTGATAACTTAGGCGAATTTTTTCAGGTCCGCAGCGGCGATGGTAGGCGAGCTTAGGCGGGCGTATTGGGCCGGCAAAGGCAGGAAAGTTGACACGTTGATAACTATCCTCCATAGTGTGCAGAGTCTCGAGTGTGATTATCTCCTTTACCATACTTAGTCATATTTGCTTGTCTGCTTGTTTGCTTGCTGACTTATAGCTAAATTTAAATTTAGAATTATATCCAAAAAGGCACGTCAAAAACATAATAGGTCATATTTCAACTCTGTTTTTTAGCATTAATATCATTATATGTTTGATGATTAGATAAGTGAATTTCCCCTGATTCAATTGATCTGGAAAACCATATATAGTACCCCACTAAATTTTGCATTTCTCTACCATAGTCATTATATATTTGATGACTAGATATGTGAATTTTCTCTGATTTAACTGGTTTGAAAAATAACATATAGTATCTCGCTGAACTTGTATGCCAGAATACCCTTTATGTGTCTCTAAACTTAAGAATATGGTTTCTTTATTATTCTTTATTGTCATTTCACTATCTTTACTCTGCTAAAAAGTACAATCTATCTTGTGTATTAGTAGCTACTATAGAATAGCCCAATGTACTCTATTTTTAGACATCACATCAATTATTTTCTATTATTTTGTGACATTTTGAGAGTATACCCAAATAATCTGTGTAAGACAGGTAAGTAGACAAACTGGCACAATCCCTAAATCTATATTAAAAAGCTCAAATAAGTCAGCACAAAGGAAGGTTAAATTTGGTGATAGTGAAGTTGACACTCAAACACACCGAGGAAATGAGAGACAAACACCTAGTGCAGTGAACAGAGACAGCGCATGTGAGCATGCGGGAAACGCGTCAGATCCAGCCCTGCACACTGTGACTGTGTCTTTTACTTGTCTGCTCATTAAACTAACCACTTTGGAATAGAGTTTGCAGTTCCTCGTCTTTCTTTCTCCTAATACTATATATATATATATATATATATATATATATATATATATATATATATATATATATATACAAAAAACAGCAATAAACCAGGATTTTCATCAAAACATGTGGTCAAGTTTTTGACATTTAGGGGATATGTTTCCCCATCGTTATAACAATTATTGCACACAAATACAGTGCTTAAATAGTGTACAAACACACACAATACCTCTCACTTCCTTTGAAAAAAGCGCCAAAATGTGCATCATTTCTGGTGTATATTGATTCCTACAACCAAAAGAACTGGAAGTTATTACTGTTCACTTCCGGTTTATATAGTGCTAACATATTTACAGTATCTCACAAAAGTGAGTACACCCCTCACATTTTTGTAAATATTTTATTATATCTTTTCATGTGACAACACTGAAGAAATGACACTTTGCTATAATGTAAATGTAGTGAGTGTACAGCCTGTATAACAGTGTACATTTGCTGTCCTCTCAAAATAACTCAACACACAGCTATTAATGTCTAAACCATTGACAACAAAAGTGAGTACACCCCTAAGTGGAAATGTCCAAATTGGGCCCAAAGTGTCAATATTTTGTGTGGCCAACATTATTTTCCAGCAATGCCTTAACCCTCTTGGGCATGGACTTCACCAGAGGTTGCCACTGGAGTCCTCTTCCACTCCTCCATGACGGCATCACTGAGCTGGTGGATGTTAGAGACCTTGCACTCCCCCACATTCCATTTGAGGATGCTCCACAGATGCTCAATAGGGTTTAGGTCTGGAGACATGCTTGTCCAGTCCATCACCTTTACCCTCAGCTTCTTTAGCAAGGTAGTGGTCGTCTTGGAGGTGTGTTTGGGGTTGTTATCATGTTGGAATACTGCCCTGTGGCCCAGTCTCTGAAGGGAGGGGATCATGCTCTGCTTCAGTATGTCACAGTACATGTTGGATTTCATGGTTCCCTCAATGAACTATAGCTACCCAGTGCCTTCAGTACTCATGCAGGCCCAGACCATGACACTCCCACCACCATGCTTGACTGTAGGCAAGACACACTTGTCTTTGTACTCCTCACCTAGTTGCCACCACACACACTTGACACAATCTGAACCAAATAAGTTTATCTTGGTCTGATCAGACGACAGGACATGGTTCCAGTAATCCATGTCCTTAGTCTGCTTGACTTCAGCAAACTGTTTGTGTGCTTTCTTGTGCATCATCTTTAGAAGAGGCTTCCTTCTGGGACGACAGCCATGCAGACAAATTTGATGCAGTGTGCAACGTATGGTCTGAGCATTGACAGGCTGGCCCCCCACCCCTTCAACCTCTGCAGAAATACTAGCAGCACTCATACATCTATTTCCCAACGACAACCAGTGAAACTGCTGTATGGTCTTGCCCACCGTGCTACAGCTCAGTTTCAGGGTCTTGGGAATCTTCTTATAGCCTAGGCCATATTTATGTAGAGCAACAATTCTTTTTTTTTTTAGATCCTCAGAGAGTTCTTTGCCATGAGGTGCCATGTTGAACTTCCAGTTACCAGTATGAGAGGGTGTAAGAGCGATAACAGCAAATTTAACACACCTGCTCCCCATTCACACCTGAGACTTTGTAACACTAATGAGTCACATGACACTGGGGAGGGATAATGGTTAATTGGGCCCAATTTGGACATTTCCACTTAGGGGTGTACTCACTTTTGTTGCCAACAGTTTAGACATTAATTGCTGTGTGTTAAGTTATTTTGAGGGACAGCAAATTTACACTGTCATACAGGCTGTAAACTCACTACTTTACATTGTAGCAAAGTGTAATTTGTTCATTGTTGTCACATGAAAAGATATAATAAAATATTTACAAAAAAGTGAGGGGTGTACTCACTTTTGTGAGATACTGTACATGAATGCAAATCCATTGCATAACATAGACAATGTGATACCCAGTATTTTAAGGATATATATTCCTACAGTGCATGCACATACACTGAAAACATGTGCCGCTGTTGTCTACAGCCTAATCTTACAGCCAGAAGTTATCAATTTGCATCACATCCGGTTCCGTAACTACTGGATGTTGTCACATTGCGTCACTACAGGTTTCGTAAATACCGGAAATTCCCTTAGAATACTATTACCGTTCAGTGTCATGTATCCCAATTTATATAATAAATGCAAAAAATATCATAACAAAATGTACCCAATCTTACAGAATCTTTTTAGCACCCGGAATGACATGGCAATATATAAATTGTGTACCATAGTTGTTAGGTGTTATTTTTTTTTTTTGGGGGGGGGGAGGGTCAGTTAGTGCTTACAGTATTCTACACCTTCACCTGGAACTGAATGGGTTACCTGAACGAGATATCTCGGGAACAGAAATCAGACATGCAGCAAGCCAGTCCAAAAGCTATTCTGTTTATTAGAAGATGCACAACACTTCTTATAGGCAATAGTTACATCATATAGGGTTAAACAGAACAACATCATCTTACACAGTATTTCTCACGCAAGAAAGAAGCTCATTAAAATATAATTGGGTAAAAGAAGAGTTTTAAGGAGTATTTCTATAACAATAATAAAAGTACATCTGGGCACATAGCTCAGCCCAAAGAAAGGCCGTTTGGGCATCATACATAGATAACGGGCTTCCAGGCGCATTGCCAGAAACATTCACAAGGCCATTCTAGCTATACAGATATTACTAACATCTACATATTTCTTGATACAAAATAAGCTGTTATAATAAACCATTCTTAGACAAAATGGATGCCTAAGACAAAATGGCATTGGTAATGCTAATATATCCTAACAATAGTAATATAGAAAATGTTCCAACATATATTCACACTAAGTGATTATACATAATTACCATATACTATATACATATTGGTTCAGATAGTGGATTTACGGTTATATCATATTTATAGTTTGGTCCTACCTACACAGGATGCTGCATTAAATATTGCTATATATTATTCCCATTGACACTTCACATATCAATATCCACAGCCCCATGGTTTCAAAAAGAGATCCCTGCATTTAAGCACGGTATTTGTGTGTAATAATTGTTCTGAAGAAGGGGAAACATATCCCCGAAACGTCAATAAATTTGACCACATGTTTTGATGAAAATCTTGATTAGTTGCTTTTTTTTGGATGCCTATTGAATACAAGCTGAACAGCTAGGTGGTTAACTCCAGGTGGGTGGATTCATTCTTGGTCTTTATATATATATATATATATATATATATATATATATATATATATATATATATATATATATATACATACACACATATTTAGAGATGTATATGTATGTATCTCTATGTTAAATCCCTTATGCCTGCCTTTTTTTCTAACACCTGAGATCTCATATCTTTGAGCCTTTATAACTTTTGTGTGCAATATTTTATTTGAACAATTTTGTATAAGATACTGTTATTTTCAGTGCAACTATACATTGTAATGCATTTTTTAAGTATTTTTAGCATCTTTTTAGTTTTGTGAAACAGTTAGCCAGAGCTCTGAAGTTGCAGTAATCATTTTAGCATAAATCACGATTGCACAAACGCTATCCGTTTACTTTCAACTCATAATATGAGCTGTAAGCCCAATGAGTGCAAACCCTCATGATATACCCATTATCACTTGCGCGCAAACGTTTAAGCTCCAATCTAACCCATAATCTAATAAAAATTATTTAAAAAAATATTGCATAGGATGCCAAACAGATTTTATCTGAATAAGATAATATGGTCTTGAAAAAGGCTTAATTTACAAGCCGAAACGTCAACTTTCTGGATGGAATGTTTATTCTAATATGTTGAATAACATTTAAGAAAATCATTTGAATAATCAGACCTTTGAGTGCCCTCATATGTGTTTTACAGAGGATGAGGATGTTTGGAGAATTGCTAATGTAGTATCTCTCCATAAGATAATGGAACATTTTAGAGTTAAGAATCATGATTTAAAAAAAGACAAACAACTTAGAGGACCACAAAACAGCACTGTTTTACTTCAGGAAGATCTTGCTTAACTAATCTTACTTACTTGTTTTAACTATCTAACTAGTGTTAGACCATTGTGCAACAGTTTATGTAACTTTTCTAGATTTCAGCAAAGCACTTGACTTTGTCACACACAACAAACAAATTTATAAACTGCATTGCTTTGGCCTAGAATCAGAGAGAGCAACACCACAACAAGGGGTCATGAATCATGATCTCAGGTTGAAGGGTAACAGGTTCAGGAGTAATTAAAAAGGGAGGTTGAATTATGGAATTAACTTACATTAGTGTTGGCAAAGGAAAACACTGTAGGAGACTTTAAAATTAGCAGAGATACAGAAAAAAATACCCTATGAACTAATTAATTGTACAGGAAATATATGCAGACTTGTTGGGCTAATGGTTCTTATGTACAATAAAAATATATGTTTCTATAAAAAGTTATCTGTCTCCTGATCTACTCAAAAAGCCTATCATGCTATATAATTATGAATTCCATTTATAAACCAATCAGCAAGCGCTACCCAGGTGCTGAAACTAAAATGGGCCAGCTCCCAAGCTGCCATTCCTGCTTTTCAAATAAAGATACAAAGAGAATGAAGAAAAAATGATAATAGGAGTAAATTAGAATTACTTAAAATTGCATGCTCTATCCGAATCATGAAAGAAAAACATTGGGTTTATTATCCCTTTAAAATCCCTTTAAGATGTCTGTTTAACTCTGTTTCTGTTAGTGAGGGCTGCAATTCTTTACCAACAGGGTTAAAGGTAAGGACATACTTGAAAGATCAATATAATAGCAGATTCACCCCAACACACAATATACCTCTGTGGATAACTAGTAAGACATATAGCCACTTCATTTATTTCTACATATATTAAACATTTTGATGCCATATAAAAACACTGAACTGAATAAAGCCCACCAGTTCCTATGCAAATCCAGCAGTATAGTGTGTTTTTTAGGAACCAGATTCTTGCAAAAACAAAAGTATTACATTGTGCATTTTTAACAAATAACAACTAGATGGCAACCTTGCTAAAAAAATGAAAAAACACCATACATCATAATTTACAAAAAATACTTTTTTTTTCAATGAAATGCATTAAAACATGTACTGTAAGTATTGACTATAACATAAAAAATGGATTATATTTTAAAATAATAACAACAAAACCCTTACTGTTATAACAGAGCCTCCAATATTTTACACAGTGTTATGCATGAGAAAAAAAAACAGAAGTGGGCTTTCCTTCCAAAAAAATTGAAATTTTATTTAATGCAAAAGAAATAAATCATAATGTTGTTACCCAAAAGGATTAATGTCAAAGTTACAAACCAAGGACTAGATTACAAAAGGCTAAAATTAGCAAGTGATTTTGAAATCTCACTCCCACATTAAGTTGAAAGTAAATACGTTCACTTGAGTGCAACCAAATTTAAATAATAATTAAATAATAATGTTTAATACTGTGTTTTACAATTTATTTACTGTAAATATTTCACATTCTAATGTAAAAATGTAAATGTAATTTTTATGTTAAATAAATATTTCTATATATATCTATCTATCTATAAATACCTCTCTCTCTCTCTCTCTCTCTCTCTCTCTCTCTCTCTCTCTCTATATATATATATATATATATACACATATACATATATATATATATATATATATATATATATATATATATATATATATATATATATATATATATAATATATGTATATATGATGTATTTAATAATACAAAAATATTTTTTTCTATCTGAAGAACATTAAAGTTTAAAATATGTGCAACACACTTTGGGTTGCACACATTAGATGTAATGTAATGCAGTGTCAGGTTAATGCACTTGAAGAATTAATTATCTTAAGGTGTGTTATGTAAATATTAAATATAAAATATTTATTAAAATATTAATAATAATAATAAATATTATATATACTATAAAATATACGTATGTATTGTATGGATTTTTTTTTAGAATATATATATATATATATATATATATATATATATATATATATATATATATATATATATATATATATATATATATATATATATAAATATATGACACACCTGGAAAGGGACAATAAACCCAAATTTTTTCTTTTGTGATTCAGATAGAGCATGCAATTTTAAGCAACTTTCTAATTTACTCCTATTATTAATTTTTCTTCATGCACTTGCTATCTTTATTTGAAAAAGAAGGCATCTAAGCTAATTTTGGTTCAGACCCTGGACAGCACTTGTTTATTGGTCAGTTAAATTAATCCACCAATCAGCAAGAACAACCCAGGTTGTTCATCAAAAATAGGCAGGAATCTAAACCTAAATTCTTGCTTTTCAAATAAAGATACCAAGAGAATGAAGACAATTTGATAATAGGAGTAAATTAGAAAGTTGGTTAAAATTGCATGCTCTATCCGAATCACGAAAGAAAACATTTGGGTTCAGTATACCTTTAAGATAAATCATGTCGGGTAAGTGCACACAAAGGATCAATGTACTCTTATTGGGTTTGAACACAAAAACCCAACAGGAGTACACTAATTCTTCATGTGCGCTAACCCGACATGAGTTATCTGAAGGTGTTTTTAATGTTTTTATTAAAAATAAAGTATTAAAAAATATTAATAATTAATGTAAATCATTTTTACAGATGTACTAACATTTTCTAAAAAAATCCATGAAATATATATGTATATTTTACAGTATCTATAATCATTACTAATTATTAAGAATATTGTATATTTAATATTTACAAAACATACCTTAAGATAACTAATTCTGCATGTGCGCTAACCAGACACCGCATTATAACTAAAGTGAAAAAAAATAAAAATAATGTAATTTTTATTATTAAATAGATACTCCTATATATATATATATATATATATATATATATATATATATATATATATATATAATAATGTTAATGTCAAATATGTATCTAAAAATAATATTTTCCTGTAACTGAAGAATATAATTTACGCTATCCTATAGTAGCCTTTAATTAATATAATAATATAATTTACTGCATTCCATCCTTACAAAAAGTCTTGTCCTCAATGTGTATAAAGGCTTTATAACCACTAAATCAAGCGTTGTTAAAAGTTTTTACCTTGTGCACCCAAATCCCGAAGGTACTACAGTACTAATGGGGCGTAGTATGATAGTGATTTAGGATCAGCACTGCATTTCATATGGCAGTAATTATTTGGTGTTTAAACTTGGAAAAAAGCTCTAGGCTCACCACCTCTGCACTAAACCGATGTATTTATGTATATACAAGAATTTGAACAAAACACAATATTTAGGTCTTTGAAAGCTCTGCAGTTCTGTTGTAGCAATTACAAATCCCTCATGCTGGTCATTCAATGGTTTCCTGTCCTCCAGAAGTACACAATGTCAGTTAAAGAGTTGTTCAGCAAAATAAATGACACATAGGGGCATATTTATCAAGTTCCGTATGTAGCTTGATGCCGCTTGTTTCTAAAGACCGCTGCTCCATAACTTGTCGGCCTGCTCTGAGGCAGCGGACAGAAATCAACCAGGTCAAATACAATCGGGTTGATTGACACCCCTGCTAGCGGCCGATTGGCCATGAATGTGAGGGGGGCTGGTGCAATGATAAATGCTGACAGCGTTTGCTGTTGGCATTTATCAATGTGCAGCAGATATGATAAACTACTTCGTATCATGTCCGCTCGCACATTGATAAATATGCCCCAATGATACAAACATGAAAACCACACATAGGGCTAGATTACGAGTGTAGCGCAGTTATGTGCTTGCGTTCACACGTTAAATCCACTAGACACATACTCACGATAAAAGATAGTATATGTGAGGTCGCAAACACATAATCACATTCCCCCATAGACTTTAATAGAGACACGATTTAAATAAAAACCCTAACACCCAACAAGTCACACAAACCCAATCACGGTTATTCAAAAAATGCAAATACAAAAGCTTATATGACACAATGTAAATTCGAATCTTCTGAACATAGCAGAATATGTTGCATATTTTGTTAAAAATATACTGCTATATATATCTGATCGAATTTAGGTTAAATATATATTTATACCTATATATAGATGATTATATATAGGTATAGATATATAAAGATACCTATAGGAATATCTATTTAACAATACATAGAACAAATTCCCCTATGTGAATAACATTGAAATGTACAGTTTTTACAGTAAACACACACTATAACACTTTATTAAATATGAATAGTGCATAAATACATAAATATGATTTTCAAGTTTTCAGCTACATGACTAAAAAGGGCTCCATTGCACTTATATATATGTCTATATAGGTATACATATGTATTTATGTGTTTATATGTGTATATATGGCTGTAAATACATTTATACACATAGAAATACATAAATAAATACACAGTTATACACGCACACACATATATATACTGTATATATATATATATATATATATATATATATATATATATATATATATATTTAACCATACAAAGATACATACTTATTTTGACATGTGTATGTATGTACAGGGAGTGCAGAATTATTAGGCAAATGAGTATTTTGACCACATCATCCTCTTTATGCATGTTGTCTTACTCCAAGCTGTATAGGCTCGAAAGCCTACTACCAATTAAGCATATTAGGTGATGTGCATCTCTGTAATGAGAAGGGGTGTGGTCTAATGACATCAACACCCTATATCAGGTGTGCATAATTATTAGGCAACTTCCTTTCCTTTGGCAAAATGGGTCAAAAGAAGGACTTGACAGGCTCAGAAAAGTCAAAAATAGTGAGATATCTTGCAGAGGGCTGCAGCACTCTTAAAATTGCAAAGCTTCTGAAGCGTGATCATCGAACAATCAAGCGTTTCATTCAAAATAGTCAACAGGGTCGCAAGAAGCGTGTGGAAAAACCAAGGCGCAAAATAACTGCCCATGAACTGAGAAAAGTCAAGCGTGCAGCTGCCAAGATGCCACTTGCCACCAGTTTGGCCATATTTCAGAGCTGCAACATCACTGGAGTGCCCAAAAGCACAAGGTGTGCAATACTCAGAGACATAGCCAAGGTAAGAAAGGCTGAAAGACGACCACCACTGAACAAGACACACAAGCTGAAACGTCAAGACTGGGCCAAGAAATATCTCAAGACTGATTTTTCTAAGGTTTTATGGACTGATGAAATGAGAGTGAGTCTTGATGGGCCAGATGGATGGGCCCGTGGCTGGATTGGTAAAGGGCAGAGAGCTCCAGTCCGACTCAGACTCCAGCAAGGTGGAGGTGGAGTACTGGTTTGGGCTGGTATCATCAAAGATGAGCTTGTGGGGCCTTTTCGGGTTGAGGATGGAGTCAAGCTCAACTCCCAGTCCTACTGCCAGTTTCTGGAAGACACCTTCTTCAAGCAGTGGTACAGGAAGAAGTCTGCATCCTTCAAGAAAAACATGATTTTCATGCAGGACAATGCTCCATCACACGCGTCCAAGTACTCTACAGCATGGCTGGCAAGAAAGGGTATAAAAGAAGAAAATCTAATGACATGGCCTCCTTGTTCACCTGATCTGAACCCCATTGAGAACCTGTGGTCCATCATCAAATGTGAGATTTACAAGGAGGGAAAACAGTACACCTCTCTGAACAGTGTCTGGGAGGCTGTGGTTGCTGCTGCACGCAATGTTGATGGTGAACAGATCAAAACACTGACAGAATCCATGGGTGGCAGGCTTTTGAGTGTCCTTGCAAAGAAAGGTGGCTATATTGGTCACTGATTTGTTTTTGTTTTGTTTTTGAATGTCAGAAATGTATATTTGTGAATGTTGAGATGTTATATTGGTTTCACTGGTAAAAATAAATAATTGAAATGGGTATATATTTGTTTTTTGTTAAGTTGCCTAATAATTATGCACAGTAATAGTCACCTGCACACACAGATATCCCCCTAAAATAGCTATAACTAAAAACAAACTAAAAACTACTTCCAAAACTATTCAGCTTTGATATTAATGAGTTTTTTGGGTTCATTGAGAACATGGTTGTTGTTCAATAATAAAATTAATCCTCAAAAATACAACTTGCCTAATAATTCTGCACTCCCTGTATCTCTATGTTAATTGGACAGCCAACACCAGATTTTTTTGTTGTTTAAAAAGAAAGATAATCCCTTTATTACTCATTCTCCAGTTTTGCATAACCAACACAGTTATAATAATACATGTTTTACTTCTGTAATTACCTTGTATCTAAGCTTCAACTGACTGTCCCCTTTCAGTTCTTTTGACAGACTTGCATTTTAGCCAATCAGTACACACTCCTAGGTCACTTCACGTGCATGAGCTCAATGTTTTTTATATGAAACACTTGAACTAATGATCTCTAGTGATCAAAATGCATTCAGATTAGAGGCAGTTTTCAAGGTCTAAGAAATTAGCATATGAACCTCCTAGGTTTAGCTTTCAACTAAGAATACCAAGAGAACAAAGCAAAATTGGTGATAAAAGTAAATTGGGAAGTTGTTAAAAATTACATGCCCTATTTAAATTATTAAAGTTTTTTTTTGGACTTGGCTGTCCCTTTATTTTTCTAACACCTGAGACCTCATATCTTTGAGCCCTTATAACCTTTTAAGGCACAGACAGTGTAATATGAGTGTAACTGTACTGTTAAAGGTATTTTTGATGTGTTTTGTTTTGATAATGTTTGCGCTCATGCATTTCCATTAACTTTTAACTCGAAATACGAGCAGTTTTTAACTTTCACGCAAATTGGCACAAAACCCTATATCGCTAGTGTGCAACAGTTACATCACCACTCGTAATCTAGCTCGTATTAAGAATAAGTATCAAACAACTTGAAACAAAGTTGTAAATGGTATTGAGAATACTTTTAGAACTGTCCAAACAACAGAAACACCAATCAGTTAATTCCCTTGACCCTCTTATGTATTATTATGCAAGACTAATAAATAAAAATGGACACATAGGATGGGTTGTAAAGGCCGCAGCTCCACATTTATTAGAGAAACATATTTAAATAACCAAAAATATTTCAAACAATTATTAACTAATTAAACTAAACCCCAGAACCTCAGGAGGTGCTGGCCCACATTCTAAACAGTTAGCCTCCCCTGCACCCAGGGGGTACCTCTTTAACCAACCACTTAATCCACCCAGCAAGCACCCCCCGCCAAACGAGCTGCGACATGCTAACAGTTAGGGAGGGAGGGAGAAACTGCTTCTCCCATGCTGCTATAAAAAAGAGGCCGTACTTCCTGCTGGCCCTCCTTTTTATGTGCGTTCCTCCCCTTCAGCAGATCTCCTCCTCGAAATCACTGTAAGCCTCCAGAATGTGCAGGGAGTCACCCTCCACCTCAAACAATTCCATGTTTAGGTTCTGATCAGCTGCTGCCTCATTACAGCCCTCTGCAACAGGAAGACACAATTATGAGACCCCCCTTCCCCCAGTTGAGGTCGTCAGCAACCCGCCTGTCCACCAGCAGCCCTGTGCAGTCCGGGCAACCCTCCAATGTCCCCCCCCAAGTGGGACCCCGCTAATGCCCTAGCACCACTGTCCCCACCCTCGGTGCCCCACAAAAATTGCCCTGTCATCCCTGTCTTAGCTTGCGTTCCCCTGCCATAGCGACATCCAGGTGGAGCCATAACCACTGCCTGTCCATCCTATATGGTACCCTTAAGGCCACCCCCAGGAGCCCCCCCAAAGGCCGCCCTCATGGGTGACTTCACATGGTGCCCCCTTCCTCCTATCTTGGGCCAGGTCATGTCCCCCAATATTCTTCCTTTCTGCTTATTCTTTTTTTTCTTGGCCAGGCATTATGCTACCACCTGGCCAAACCCCCCTATCCTTGCGCTAAAACCCCTTGGGCCAATTCCCTGACCTGCTGCCACATCCCTATCTTACTTCCCCTTTCCTGGACGAATGTCATAATGCCAGGCCTTATACACCCTAGTCTTTATTGCAACCTGCCCCCAACCATGCACCCTTCCCCCTCCTTCCCCTTTTATTCATTTCTTTATTATATTTTTTATTTTTGTGGTCCACCCGCTCCCTCTGCCTTGTAGCGGCTCCCCCTTGCTAACCCCCATTCAATGGTGGTGCAGGGGTACTTACCGTTGCCTCCTGCCATCGCGCTGCTTCTCCACGTGGCAGCCGGCTGTTACGGCCTAGTCCCAGGTCCTGAAACCCGTGCCCCGGATGCTGGAGTAGCTGCTGCCGTTCGGCCTCTCCTGCCTCTTCACCCTCCGGCGTGGATCCTTCTCTTGGCTTCCCCTTCGCCCTTTCCACAGGGCTCAGCCAATCTGGTAGCTTTGACCGCCGTGAAGATTGGGTCCTGCCACCTCCCTCAGCGCCGACCGCTGCCTCTGCTGTGCTCCCAGCTCCCTCCTCTTGTCCGATCTCCATCTTGCTGATGGTGGGAGAAGAGAAACTGCTTTTTCCACGCTGCTAGAAAAAAGAGGCCATACTTCCTGCTTCCCTCCTTTTTATGTGCGTTCCTCCCCTTCAGCAGATCCCACCCCTTGCTCGATACCTTGAGGGTCAAATGCCCTCCCCTTCCATTTAACTCGCTCTGGGGCTTTCTCTATTACAGATTAATTTTTGGGTGGAGCTAGCCACCAATAATAAAGATAATGAGTTACATTGGGTCCTATAACCATGCCAAAAATCAATTTTTATGACTGATCAGCTTATTAGAGAACTGTACAGCTTACAAACCAAGCTCACACTAAAGAACTAAAGATAAATTGCCAAATAGAGATATGTTAGTTAGTTTTACCCCAAGGAACTCAATTGGTACTCCTACAACTAGGTAAGATGTATGACAACACATATATTTAATTGTAGTTTAATAAGGAAAGGTCAGTAGAGAAATTATAATTTGTGTAGGTAAAAGGAACAGCAGTTTGGTATATATTTATATAGCTACCCAGCCATGCTTTGTTTATGTACAGTTTATAGTATTGTCAAGACACAGACAATTTGTGGATTCATAAGGTGTAAAGGTAAATTCTGATTCTATGATTTGTATAGAACTCATCATATAGTTTTGCCAATGTGCATAAAATGAATATGTATTTCAATATTGCAAGGAAAATAGAGGTATTAAGTTGTACTAACAAGGTGTCTCTTCCCGTAAGGCAGTAATCATATTTCATCAACCAGGCAGTCTGAAATCTGATTTTATATGGCATATTCCCTTCTTCACATGTCATTTAGAATGTACAGAATATTCAATGACAAAGAGGATTCTGGCAAGGTTTTATGGAAATCCCTGCCAAGTGCACTTTTAGTCCCTTAACTATGATATCATTTAGTTTCACAGAATTATATAGCCCCTCTAAGAATGGGAATTTCAGAGTATACACAAAGAAATCTGCATTTTTATTTCTCAAACAACTCTATTTTGGCTGGAGAGAATGTTAACTGTCATTGCTTAGGGATCCAGCTGAGAAACAAGTAGCAATAGACACAATGGTTATTATGACCCATGCTCTCAACAAAAGATTTTATTTCCTATTCCAGATGTGTAAATCACTAAAAAGCATTAAAATGCTTTTCAATTTCCAAAACAGGAACATAACAAATTTCAGTACTAGCTAACCAGTTTGGTCCTTTGAAATGATCCAATTTACTGCACGAGTGGTAATTGCTCAGTATTGTTTTTGCTTTATATTTTAGAAAATAAATACCTTAAAGCGTGTTCTTCCTGCTCTTTATTTTAATATGGTCACAATCACCTAGATTTAGAGTTTTGCGTTAGAAGGGGTGCGTTAGCTACGCATGTTTTTTTCCCCCGCACCTTTTAAACAACGCTGGTATTTAGAGTTCTCTGAAGGGCTGCGTTAGGCTCCAAAAAGGGAGCGTACAGGCATATTTACCGCCACTGCAACTCTAAATACCAGCGTTGCTTACAGACGCGGCCAGCTTAAAAAACGTGCTCGTGCACGATATCCCCATAGGAAACAATGGGGCAGTTTGAGCTGAAAAAAAACCTAACACCTGCAAAAAAGCAGCGTTCAGCTCCTAACGCAGCCCCATTGTTTCCTATGGGGAAACACTTCCTAAGTCTGCACCTAACACCCTAACATGTACCCCGAGTCTAAACACCCCTAACCTTACACTTATTAACCCCTAATCTGCCGCCCCCGCTATCGCTGACCCTTACATTTTATTATTAACCTCTAATCTGCCGCTCCGTACACCGCCGCAACCTACATTATACCTATGTACCCCTAATCTGCTGCCCCTAACATCGCAGACACCTATATTATATTTATTACCCCCTAATCTGCCCCCCACCAACGTCGCCGCTACCTACCTACACTTCTTAACCCCTAATCTGCTGACCGGACCTCGCCGCCACTATAATAAATGTATTAACCCCTAAACTGCCTCACTCCCGCCTCAAAAACCCTATAATAAATAGTATTAACCCCTAATCTGTCCTCCCTAACATCGCCGACACCTAACTTCAAGTATTAACCCCTAATCTGCCGACCGGACCTCGCCGCTACTCTAATAAATGTATTAACCCCTAAAGCTAAGTCTAACCCTAACACTAACACCCCCCTAAGTTAAATATAATTTTTATCTAACAAAATAAATTAACTCTTATTAAATAAATTAATCCTATTTAAAGCTAAATACTTACCTGTAAATTAAACCCTAATATAGCTACAATATAACAAATAATTATATTGTAGCTATTTTAGAATTTATATTTATTTTACAGGCAACTTTGTATTTATTTTAACTAGGTACAATAGCTATTAAATAGTTAATCGGATTGAACTTGAATCTGATTGGCTGATTCAATCAGCCAATCAGATTTTTCCTACCTTAATTCCGATTGGCTGATAGAATCCTATCAGCCAATCAGAATTCGAGGGACGCCATCTTGGATGACGTCCCTTAAAGGAACCTTCATTCGTCGGGAGTCGCCGGAAGAAGAGGATGGATACACGTCGGCTGCTTCAAGATGGTCCCGCTCCGTGCCGGATGGATGAAGATAGAAGACGCCACCTGGATGAACATGCCTACTGGTCCAGATGTCCTCTTCTTGCCGGATAGGATGAAGACTTCGGACCCTCTGGAGGACCTCTTCTTGCCGGATAGGATGAAGACTTCGGACCCTCTTCTGGACGGATCGGTGATACCCGGCGTGGTGAAGATAAGGTAGGGAGATCTTCAGGGGCTTAGTGTTAGGTTTTTTAAGGGGTGTTTGGGTTAGATTAGGGGTATGTGGGTGGTGTGTTGTAATGTTGGGGGGGGGGTATTTTATGTTTATTTAAATGCAAAAGAGCTGTTTTCTTTGGGGCATGCCCCGCAAAAGGTCCTTTTAAGGGCTGGTAAGGTAAAACAGCTGTTAACTTTTTATTTTAGAATAGGGTAGGGCATTTTTTTATTTTGGGGGGCTTTGTTATTTTTTAGGGGGCTTAGAGTAGGTGTAATTAGTTTAAAATTCTTGTAATCTTTTTTTATTTTTTGTAATTTAGTGGTTTTTTTTTGTAATTTAGTTTAGTTGATTTAATTGTAGATAATTGGAGATAGTTTAGTTAATTAATTTATTTATTGATAGTGTAGTGTTAGGTTTAATTGTAACTTAGGTTAGGATTTATTTTACAGGTAATTTTGTAATTATTTTAACTAGGTAGCTATTAAATTATTATTATTATTAACTATTTAATAGCTATTGTACTTAGTTAAAATAAATACAAAGTTGCCTGTAAAATAAATATAAATCCTAAAATAGCTACAATATAATTATTTGTTATATTGTAGCTATATTAGGGTTTATTTTACAGGTAAGGATTAATTTATATAATAAGGGTTAATTTATTTCGTTAGATTAAAATTATATTTAATTTAGGGGGGTGTTAGGGTTAGACTTAGCTTTAGGGGTTAATACATTTATTATAGTAGCGGCGAGGTCCGGTCGGCAGATTAGGGGTTAATACTTGAAGTTAGGTGTCGGCGATGTTAGGGAGGGCAGATTAGGGGTTAATACTATTTATTATAGGGTTTTTGAGGCGGGAGTGAGGCGATTTAGGGGTTAATACATTTATTATAGTGGCGGCGAGGTCCGGTCGGCAGATTAGAGGTTAAAAAGTGTAGGTAGGTAGCGGCGATGTTGGGGGGGGGGCAGATTAGGGGATAATAAATATAATATAGGGGTCGGCGATGTTAGGGGCAGCAGATTAGGGGTACATAGGGATAATGTAGGTTGCAGCGATGTGTGGTCGGCAGATTAGGGGTTAAATTTTTTTATTAGAGTGGTGACGATGTGGGGGGACCTCGGTTTAGGGGTACATAGGTAGTTTATTGGTGTTAGTGTACTTTAGAGCACAGTAGTTAGGAGTTTTATGAACCGGCGTTAGCCCATAAAGCTCTTAACTCCTGACGTTTGTCTGCGGCTGGAGTCTTGTTGTTAGAGTTCTAACGCTCACTTCAGCCAAGACTCTAAATACCAGCGTTAGAAAGATCCCATTGAAAATATAGGATACGCAATTGGCGTAAGGTGATCTACGGTATGGAAAAGTCGCGGCCCTGGAAAGTGAGTGTTAGACCCTTTCCTGGCTGACTCTAAATACCAGCGGGCGGCCAAAACCAGCGTTAGGACCCCCTAACGCTGGTTTAGACGGCTAACGCAGAAATCTAAATCTAGGCAAATGTTTGTTTGGCTTTTAACTTTAGCCTATTTAGGGCTAGATTACAAGTGACATATATAGCACTTTCGTAAATACAACAATAACAATAATGTGGTTAACATAGCAACTATATGTAAAATAAAAATCAAATGTGCAACTAAAACCATACACAAATGTTAATAATAATAATAATAGATACAGTATCCTTAGCACTTGGAGGGGAAATTTTAAAAACAAACTTTATTTGAAATTGGTTAAAAGTTCCATATACATGCAGGAATACAAGGAATGCTGTCTTGAGTCATAGGATATATTAATAATAATAGACCAATATGCAGACACCACCAGAAGTAAACTTTAAAAAATTACAAGTTGAAAGTAAAAAGTTTGGATGCGAGTGAAAGCCGATGCGCACTAACTTTAGAACATCGGATATTGCAACCGCACTAACTTCTTTTCCCCAGAAACTTCAATGGAGAGCACAAACTGGAAAAAACTAACACTTATCGCTCGCACAATAACCCAACAGTAGTTGAACCTACATAAAGGTATATACAGATATAAATAGGAATATCTATTTAAAAATACATAGAACATGTTCCCCTATGTAAAGAACATTGGAATGTAAAACAATTACAGTACATACACAGTAAAACATATTAAATATAAAAATGTAATTACAATTATTTTTCATAATTTCAGGTATTTGAGTGGAAAGGTCTCCAAAGTATTTTCAAAATATGTATATATGTGTATACGCATGTATATATTTGTTTATATGTTTACATATATATATATTTATATATATATGTGTGTGTGTATATATAAAACCACAATTCCGAAAAAGTTGGGACAGTGTGGAAAATTAAAAAACAAATAAAAAGTCATTTGAAAATTCAATTCATCCTGTACTATGCTGAAAACACATTATTAACACATTATTTGATGTTTTACTTTGCAAATTTAATATATTTTTGAAAATATACACTCATTTCAAATCTGATGACTGCAACACACTCCAAAAAAGTTTGGACAGTCGACTTTATACCACTGTGTTTCATAACCTTTTCTTTTAATAACACTTATTAAAGGGACAGTAAACCTTAAAAATAATGTTATATAATTCTGCACATAGTGCAGAATTATATAACATTATTTAGGTGCTATAGCCATAAACGCCTTTTTTACCTTTTAATTTGCTAAAAATATGGAGCTTTTACAGACCCGCTCTCTGCTCTCTGCTGAGCTGGTCTGTTATTTTTAGTCAGCGCATTGGGCCAGCTGTATAGTCACAGCCCGGCCCGACCGCGCCATAGCACTAAGTGCAGCTCGCTCCTGTGACAGGAGCGAGCTACACTTAGTCTTATGACGCGGTCAGGCCGGGCTGTGACTATACAGCTGGCCCGATGCGCTGACTAAAAATAACAGACCCGCTCAGCAGAGAGCAGAGAGCGGGTCTGTAAAAGCGCCATATTTTTAGCAAATTAAAAGGTAAAAAAGGCGTTTATGGCTATAGCACCTAAATAATGTTATATAATTCTGCACTATGTGCAGAATTATATAACATTATTTTTAAGGTTTACTGTCCCTTTAAGCATTTGGGCACTGAAGAAACCAATTGGTTAAGTTTAGCAAGCAGAATTTTCCCCCATTCATCCATTATGCATTTCTTCAGCTTTGCAACTGTATGTAGCCTCCGTTGCCTTATTTTGCGCTTTTTAATGCGGCACACATTCTCAATAGGAGACAGGTCAGGACTGCAGGCAGGCCATGCTAGCACCTGCACTCTCTGCTTACGCAACCATGCGCTTGTAATCCAGGCAGAATGTGGTTTGGCGTTGTCCTGCTGGAAAATGTAGGGACGTTCCTGCAAAAGAAGACGTCTGGATGGCAGCATATGTTGCTCTAAAATGTATCTTTCTGCTTTAATGGGACCCTCACAGATGTGCAAGTTACCCATGTCATAGGTACTGACACACCCCCATAACATGACAGACGCTGGCTTTTGGACCTGATGCTGATAAGAGCTTGGATGATCCTTTTCCTCTTTGGCCTGGAGAACACAACAGCTGTTTTTTTCCAAAAACTATTTGAAATAATGACTCGTTGG
Organism: Bombina bombina; assembly: GCF_027579735.1. Classification (NCBI taxonomy): domain Eukaryota; kingdom Metazoa; phylum Chordata; class Amphibia; order Anura; family Bombinatoridae; genus Bombina; species Bombina bombina. The sequence goes on along the minus strand of NC_069502.1, from coordinate 469,922,705 downwards.
ACTACAAAACATGATTCCACTGTGCTACTGTCCATCTCAGATGAAACAGAGCCCAGAGAAGTTGGCGGTGCTTCTGGATAGTGTTGATGTATGGCTTCTGCTTTGCATAGTAGACCCTTAACTTGCATCTGTGAATGCCTGGGTGAATGGTGTTGATTCACAAAAGTTCACTAAAGTATTCCCGAGCTCATGTCAGTATATCTATTACAAACTCATCATCCAATTTGGGCACAGCACTATTCCTTCATTCAACAGACTCTTGAGAAATAAGGTGGCAGGGGATACTGTTAACCCTCAATAACATACATAAAACAAAAAATCCAATGGCATGATTAAGGCCAGTGGGCCTAAACACTACATAATATTTTACACAAAAGAATAAAGTAAGAGACTGTATTTGAAATTACCTGTGGTGCTGTGGGATTTTTTATTTTATTTACATTACAGACTCATGACGGTTTCGGGATCGAAAGATCGGAGATCACATGCATTCAGAAGTGGTTTTCGGCCTTGCCATTTACGCACTGAGTTTTGACCAGATTCCTTGAATCATTTAATTATATTGTGCACTGCAGAAGGTGAAATGCCCAAAATCCTACCGATCTGTCTTTGGGGAATGTTGTTCTCAAAGTGTTGGATTATTCACTGACACATCTGTTGGCAGATTGGCAAGCCTCAACCCATGCTTGCTCTTGAAGGACTAGGCCTTTTTTTGGAGGCTCCTTACCATATATACAATGATTAAAAGATTGCCTCACTTGTTTCACATCACCTTCTTATTTCAACTTGTCACTATTAGTCCTAAATTGCCCCTGTCCCAACTTTTTTGGCGTGGGTGTGTATTTCACAAAGTAAAACATAAAATAATGTATTAATGATGGGTTTTCAATATAGTACAGAGTGAGTTGAATTTTTTTGCATTTTTCATACTGTCCTAACTTTTTGGAATTGGGGTTGTGTGTGTGTGTATATATATTTATATATATATTTAGATATGTATGTGTAGGTATAGATACATTATAGCACTTTCTATTTAAATACCTTGTCATATACCATCTACCTTTGAACCTTTTAAATTTTAATATTTATGTGAATGATTTATGTCAGATGCTCACTCCGTGACCTTTCTGACTAAGGGTAGGTCCCGGTATCCCAGTGGGCCAATCGGGCACTGTTTACGTTGTGTTTGGTGCAACGTTTTTATTTAGCCCTAACCCTTTTACGTGAGTACTTGAGTCATGCTAACCCAACAAGCTCAAATTTAGTTTGTGCTCATGTGGTCGTGTTCACTTTCAACTGATTGAAAGTTAGTGTGTGCATGATATTTAAATATTGCGCACACGCTAACGTTAATGGGTCACTAGCTCTAGTGTGGTCTTGCAAAATAAGTTGTTTTAGAATCTTCAAAGTATGAATCAAGCTGTTTAAAAATTGAAACAGAATATGTATAATAAGTTTAATTATTTAAGTAAATGCATATAATTTTCAGATTATTTTCCACTAAGTTCCTGAACTGAAAGAAATTTTAATTAAAAATGCGCTGTCATCCGTATCATGATATAAAATAGGACATTAAACAGTAACTAAATGGTAGATATAATGATCTACTTTAAGCAAAGATTAGTCTGAAAATATTATACAGATGTAATTTTTAACCCCTTTGTGACAGCCGCCGTACCGTGTCCTGCTGGCGTCACAAGGGTTTCCGGGGCTGTAGGAGTGCTGGTCTCGCCAACAGCTGCAAGACCATGCTCAGGCAGTCAGCCATGCAGAAATAGCAAGGTATTGCCTCTATGTGCCAGACCTGCACTTCTAATGCCCTGGAAGCCCTTGCAAGAGCTGATATTTACAGTAATGTGGCCATCGTGAAGGGGTTAAATTATGTTGCTTGTCTAAATATAAAATAAATAAGGATAAAGTTTTAGCTTGTATAAAGTAATGGGTGCCATCTTGTTGAAACTTAGGTTTACCCTTACCTCTCTCTTTTGCTGAGGACAATTAGGGACTTATATAATACAGGCAATAATTTGTCCAAATACTGATCTGTGCAAAGAATGACTATGTAGCTATCCAAAATAACTCCCCGCCTTGTTTCAACATTATGGCGCCCATTACTTTAAACTTATAATCTTAGTGGAATTGGAAAGCACACAGTTTTCAGAGTTAAATTAAATTAAAGGAACAAAAATAATAATGCAAGCATATTGTAATAAACAAAACTAAACATTTTATATAGCAATTTCAAACTGTTTAATGTCCCTTGAAATGTGAAATAAACCTAATACATCAGTGTCAGGTATGTACTCTCTACAGGTATACATTTTAGGGGTACATATCTGCCAATGACAATTTGTACAAAAAAAACAATCAATCAATGATCATTAAAAAGAAGTTCACCTGACAATGCAGTATTTATATTTAAACATCTTCTACTGATGTATTAGTTCAAATTTAAGTTTCATCTGTTTTTACTTTACTTTTTTAGATACAAAAAAAAGATATTTAACATTTTTAAATGCTGCTTTTATTAACAGTATTTTCCTATTGTGTATTACATTTTTTTTTAATAATGAGAAAATAATTCATTGTGTAGCCCATTAACAAATCTTGACAATTCAAAATACTTTTCCCCCCACAGAAGACCCCTGGATACATTGTTCCCAATGCAACAAAGGGTTCTGGGTAAGATATGCAAATTAAGTTCACAATGTCCCACCTTTTTGCTTCAATCTGCTTTTAGGTTTAGATTCTGCATAGTGAAGGATTTTAATCTCACTTTTCACTTCTCCATAATTTTAAAAGTAGTTAATTTTAAAACAAAAAGGAATATCCTTTTTTTCTAAAGGAAAATAAGTTGAGTTTGCATAGGTAAGTGATATACATATATGCATGATGTTTGTTTATGGATTCTTTGATAATTCTATGTCATTCTAACATTCCTAAAGATGCACTTCATGTGCAATCAGCAATTAAATAATTATTAAAATAAATCCCTTAAAACAGAAAAATGGGGCCTATCTATCAAGCTCCGAAAGGAGCTTGACGGCCCGTGTTTCTGGCGAGTCTTCAGACTCGCCAGAAACAGCAGTTATGAAGCAGCGGTCACAAAGACCACTGCTCCATAACCCTGTCCGCCTGCCCTGAGCAGGCGGACAGGAATCGCAACAATCCAACCCGATCGAGTACGATCGGGTTGATTGACACCCTCTGCTGGTGGCCCATTGGCCGCGAGTCTGCAGGGGGCGGCGTTGAACCAGCAGCTCTTGTGAGCTGCTAGTGCAATGTTAAATGCGGAAAGCGTATTTCTCTCCGCATTCAGCGATGTCTTGCGGACCTGATCCGCACTGTCAGATCAGGTCCGCAAGACATTTATTAAATATGCCTCAATATATCTGATTTGTTTCATTTGTGTTTCCAGGAAATTCATCTGGTTCTGGAACATGCACAATTCCCACAAATACTTACTGATATGAAAGTTTTTATATAAATATATATGACATGGCATGCTTACAGTTCTACGTTTTATAGTCCTCGGGTACTGGCAACTTACAAGATTGTCAAAAGCTGCTCTAAATGATAACCATGGAAAACTGTAGAGACGCTGAAAGCTATCCTCACTTTTATAAATGTCACTGATTGTGTCCATGGAAACAGTTATCACAACATGAAATCATGAGTCCCTTGGACCGTCCAACAGTCCCTTATCTTATCTGGGTTTTGATCATGAAATTGAATTCCCTTCATAGTAGTGGGAAAAAAACTATTTTTGCTTTACAGGGGTACAAACAAAAGAAAAATAATGGTAGTATAATTTAGTCTGGGAATATTAATAAACATACATATGTTATTTAGTTATAGGATATAGTAGTATTCATCACATAAGTAGTAAAAAGCAATTGAGAACTTTTTGTGTGTAAATAACACAAGTCACAATAGTTATAACAACATCATTTTAGTTTAATCATAATCTTAAATGACACAGTAATCACACATTTCCTACCCTCCATATATGAAAAAGCAACATCTAAACACATTGATAATTCTTAATGAAAAAGGTTAGTTTTTACATTTAAGCTAATATGGCTGTTTCAGTTATATGCTTCCTATAAATTATCCTTGGGCAATAGACCTGTTTCATCAATGCTCACTGGCTCAGAAGAACTTCCTGTAAACATTGGTTGATGGGTACTTCCTACTAATGCACAATGAGCATGAGCACAAAGTTATTATGAACCAATAAGCATTACCAGGGAATGTTCAACTGATATTTGTCTAAATGTAACTAAACATTAACTTCATATATTAAAGGCAAAGCATATGTAAGCATGTTTAAATGCTGCTCTTTTATACAGATGAGAGAACATTTTTGAGTGCAGTGCCCCTTTAAGATATCTCACATTTGAGATTATAAAACATATTTAAAACCAGTAGCCTTAAAGACTAGATCAGTTTTATCTGAATTTACTCTACTGATGCTCCTAGACACAGGTTAAATTGACTCTCCCTGACTTTTCAACCCACATATCCCTGGTCATGTAAACACAGTTACATGTCTGTTTATTTTAATGCACAAAAATATATCTACTTAAGAAATATCTATACACTTCCCAACATAGTTTCTAATTGGCTGCACTGGATTTTCAAATGTTTAAAAACAGAATGTAAGCCAGTAGGGTGAATAGTGCAATGACAGCCAAGAAAGTACCCCAGCAATGATGGGGAAATTTGATTAGATGTGAGATCACGAGATTTCTGAAAAAAACGTATTTCTCCCAAGTGAGAAGATATTAAAGTTTGTATACAATGAACCTAAGTATATTGGTGCTGTCAGTTACTGTACCATATCATTATTTATTTGGATAAAGGTGTCTTAAAAAATCTTCTGGATGTAATAAACTATTTGCAATTTATATTTCTAATCTTCTTCTGAATTTTTATTGACTTTGTCATCATTTTGTTATGATATGAATTTTCCTTCAATTTATCTGCAAACACAAACCCAGCTGGAGATGTACATGAAAATGCTGTTCTCCAGCTGCTTCAAGCTAATTTTCATATCAAATAGTGATGACAGGTACTGTCCCAAATGATTTATTCATTCACTGCACTGGAAGGTAAAGCATGTTTGCCAAAGATAATTCCCTAATGCCACTATGGCTATTATGCAATTTTCAATTAATATTAGAATGCTTCTAATTTCTTACACAGCTTTCAAAACAGAATCACTCAGTGATTTCCATTCTTTAGTACTCAATAGCCATCATCAATACTTAAGAAGATGTGCTTGAATGCCAGACATCTACTGATATATTTATCTTAATCTTGCAATTAGATTTCAGCTATTATGTTCAATACCAAGGCAAGTATTTCACCATACAGTAAATGTAAATTGAATGCTACCTGAATGCCTATTGATGAACGTCTCTTCTTAAGAAACTCATCTGATCTTGATGTTAGAACCGCCTTATCGCTGGTGGTCCGGACAGAAATGCTCTTACTCTCAGATGCATGGCGTTTTGCTGCAGCAGTCTCCAGGGCTAGGCTCATGGCCTTGTTGCTATCCAGACTGTCTGTAGAGTTATATAACCCCCGGCCTTCATGAGGCCAAGGGGATATCCTTTGAGTCCTTCTGTCATGATAGGCATCTTGGGTAGACTCTGTGCTGCTCTGTGCTGTCACCGAGATCAGTGGCTTGGAGGTGGTGCGAGGTGGAACTGGAGGTGGTGTTTTTTTGTAGTTTGAGTATGAAACAGCTGTACAGGAGATGAAGAAATGTTCATTATTTTAGGACATAATGCTTCTAATTTAGAGCCAACTTCAAAATAAATAAATCACAAAAATAATTGTGGTATAAGTTTTAGAAGGGATAAATCAAACATGGCTTTAATAATGAGAATTAACATAAATGTTAGATATAAGTAGGAAGAAAAAAGATATTTATAAAATATCCAACAAGCATTAAATTACATAGAATCTATTTCTTTGTCATTATGTAAACTGGCATAAATTACAGGGAAATATAATAAAGTCTTCCAGAATAAATAACTTTTAGCAGGTTCTACTGCATAAATAGACATGATTTCAGGTTTATATACGTATATGTGTGTGAATATTCTTAAGAAACAATACTAGCACTCAATATGAATTAAACGGACATTAAACAATAAGGGCTAGATTAAAAGTGGTGCACAAACAATTGCGCTAGGGTTTTTGCTGTTTAAATTGCACTAATATTATCATGATTTCATTGGTACAATCTTGATTTACGCTAGAATCCTTACCACAATTTCAGAGCTGTGGTTAACTGTTTTGCGAAATTAAAAAAGTTGCACAAAACTGATCTAAAATACATTACAAAGTATAGTTACCCTCATTAACACTGTCTAATAAAAATTATTGCAAAAAAATATTGCACACAAAAGTTATAAGGGTTCAAAGATATGACATATCAGGTGTTAGAGAAAAAAAGCAAAGGGCTTTAACACTGAGATACATACATATGTCTAAAGATGGATTTGTATGTATATATAGATTTCTATCTATGTGTACATATATATTAATGTAGTTATATGTATTTACAGACATATATACATATATATACACATAAATATATATGTACAAATATATAGAAATATATATATATATATATATATATATATATGTGCATTAGAGTATTTTGCTGTAAAGTAGATGAAAACAAGTAAAAGCACATTCATGCAATATTCATATTTAATAAAGGTTTAAACTATGTATTTACTGTAAATATTTTACATTCCAATGTTCTGTACACAGCAGAATATGGATTTATAAATAGATATTTCTCTCTCTCTCTCTCTCTCTCTCTCTCTCTCTCTCTCTCTCTCTCTCTCTCTCTCTATATATATATATATATATATATATATATACATATATATCTGAATATGAGAAGAAAAAGGATGAGGACTCAAAGAATCAGTAACCAAACGTGGTTTATTCAAGCAGCTGTAGGTGAAGCACTATTCAGTGTACAAGGCAGGTGCATAAGATCTGACGCGTTTCGCGCATGCTCGGATGCGCTTCATCAGAGATCTACAAGTATTCACTAAGTGGGCACTAATAAACAGTTCATCGTGCAATGAGAATAAAGTTGAAGTGAAAAGAAATTGTGACGCAAGTGTGTCAATCAGGTGCTAAGAGTAAGATATATGGCTTACATATAAACAAAAACTGATTACAAATACAAATACAAAAAAATTATATTGTTCACATAACAGTAACAAGGTAATACCTGAATGGAGCCTAGTATGACACAGTGTAATAAAGAGCAGAGTGATCCGTAATGGTAAGTAATAGACCACTATGACAGGCATTGTGTAACAAAGAGTACAGAAGGTGACAATTTGTACCTAGCCCAAATTATTATGTAAGGAAGGGTTTCAAAAGGTCTTAAGGGGTAAGTACATGAATAAATATCAAGTAAAACTAAATATGATATATGGTCAATATCACAAAAGCTGTAATGAAAAGTAAGAAACAAAAAAAGGTGTCATACAGGGAGTATGTGTAATACATACATAATGAGAAGTGAAACGAAGTAAAAGGGTAAATAAAATATGAGATGTATCTTAGAAATTGGAAAAATAAAATGAATTAGAATACAAAAAAATTCACATAGTAAAACAATACTGTAGTATAAATACGAACCAAGATAAAAATATAGGTGGATATGGGGAACACATGTAGGGAATAACATTTTGAACCTAAAGTTGTTACATAGTTAATAATATATGGGGAGAGATAAAGATAAAACTAGTGTATTGAAGGGAGCACTGCTGGCATGTGATCACTAGTACAGTCAATTCTACATTAATGTAAAAAGTTTTCCTGTTTTAGAGGAGTTAAAGTGATTGGTTTTACAAGTGTGTCCACATCTGAAGAAACCTTTCACAGCTGTAAGCCAGTTGGAAGGTTGAGCAGGTTTGTTATAAAAATGTTTTCTAACTTTATCTCCCACTGTGGGGGCTTTTTTTTGCTACACATTTGATGTGGTTTTTAGATATAGTGTTCAAATTATTGTCACTCTGAAGAATGGGGAGATATTTAAGTACTATATCACAGATGTTGTGGAACTGTCTACTGTATTGGGTAGAAAATACTTTACTATCTGTGGATGTTGACTCAATGAGTTTTTTGTTTTTATTATGAGTGCCTGAGAGTAAAGAGTGTCTATTTTGGTAACTTCATTAGCTATTCTTGTAAATGTTCTCTTGTTATATCCTCTCTCTTGTAAACGTGAAGTAATAATGTTGGCATGGGTTCTATAATTCCATCAAATTAGAACATTTTCTGCGTGCTCTAATAAACTGGCCTTTTGTTAAGCCTCTAGTGATATGTTTGACATGACAGGAATCGGCTCTTAAGATCGTATTCTGTGCCAGGAATTTTCTATAAATTGTGGAAATTATTTTATTATCTTTGTCTATTGAAAGTTAAATGTCTAAAAAATAGATTGTGCAATGTTCAGCATTATAAGTAAATATCAAATTAAGGTCATTCTCATTCAGCATGTCTATGAAAGGTTTCACATTTTGAGATCCTCCAGAGTTCCAAATGATGAACAGGTCGTCTATAAACTGACCATAAACAACCACTTTGTCCCTGAAGGGGAAATCGTCTGCAAAGATGGTATTATGTTCTAACCAGCCCATGTATAGATTGGCATATGCCAGGCAAATTTAGCCCCCATAGCTGCCCTGCATCTTTGCAGTTAGAAATCCCCTCCAAAGACAAAGTAGTTGTATGTAAGTAAAAATCTGGCTGTGGAAACCAGAAAGTCAATATATTTGTCAGAATTGGACGGTTATCTCCTGATCATGTGGCTCATTGCCTCAAAACCCTTCTGATGTGGAATGCTGGAGTAGAGGGCAGTTACATCTATGGTGAGCCATTGGAAATCGGGGTGCCAACTGACATTTTCTAATTGTTGTAGGAGATGGGCACTGTCTCTTATGTAGCCCGGAAGGGACACGACTATCGGTTGGAGGACTGAATCCAGACAGGCACCCAATCTCTCACAGAGAGACCCCATGCTTGCCACTATTGGCCTGCCAGGTGGGTTCGGGAGGGTTTTTGTAGATCTTGGGCACAACTCTGAAGGTGGGTATGAGAGGATCATCTATTAAAAGATAGTTGGTCACTTCCTTAGTGAGATGTCCCTCCTCCAGTGCCGTGTCCAAGAAAGACAACAGTTCTCTCCTATATGAATATGTAGGATGAAAGCCAAGTCTTGTATAGACGTTTTGGTCACTCAGCTGGGAGGTGGCTTCATTCATGTAATCAGAGGTATTTAATACTACCACTGCCCCCCCCCCCCCCTTTGTCCGCCTGGGTGAACACAATGTCCTGATTATCTTCTAGTTGTTTTAGAGCCAGCCTTTCTGTATGTGAAATATTGTGCTTTACGCTATGATGTGATTGTGACACAGTGTCATTTAATAATAAGATATACCTCTGTACTGCTTCTTGGTACATTTCAATGCTAGTACTTCTAGCTTAGATAGGGTAAAAGTAAGAACAATCTTTGTGTGAAAACCCATGATTGGGAGTATTAGGACATACAGCTGTGTCCTGTAGTGAAATCAGGGAATTAAGGTCACATAGGTCTTTGAATAGTAAACCTATATTGTTAGTGTTGACTGGTGTGGTCAAGTTAGGAGGGAAAGAGGAGTGTCATGTATTAAACCAGATTAGTGTTTTCTTAAAGTGAACTTACGTACTAATCGGTTGACGTCTATCATAGTAGTGAAGACGTCAAAGATTGTGCTAGGTGCTAAAGTGAGACCTTTGTTAAGTATAGAAATTTGTGCAGAAGTTAAAGTAGTGTCAGAAAGGTTGTTTACGCTGTCTATTTCTTTTTGGTTTTTGAGGTAGCCCTGCTGGGGTATCTGTGTGCTTGGCTAACAACTTTAGGAGTACTGGTCTGTTGTGGTGTTTTTACCAAAGTGGTAATGTCGGTCTGGCTGGAGCAGTAGCTCCTATTTCAGGTACTACATTTGTGGCATTGGACTCAGATGCTGGGGACCCCGAGATGTGTGTGGAAGTGGACATCATAGATTCAGAATCACCAGCATCCATGTCCATGCTAGAAAATGAGACCTTCTAATTGTTGTGGTTACAACATCGGTAACTCTTAGATTTAACTAAATTTTTTGTCTAATGCCCATAGTAGGTATATGTTGTTGCTAAGAGTAAACAATGTTTAAGTCATAGTCTTTAAAGTCTCAATTGTATTTGAACACTTTTCTACTGGATAAGTCCATGTCCAATTTGTTGATAGTTTCTTCCAGTTGTAAGATGTAATCTTTATATTGGCTGGTGGTCTCAAATGGCCTGATTGATTCCATGATGCCATTAATATCCACTAAAATCTCATCTCTTTCTTGTTTTTTGTGTCTCAGGAGTTGCTTCATTAGTGTTGTGGAGCATGTAGTTAAGGTGTTGTTCCACTCTTCCATAAACTCTGGTTTGTGCTGTGCAAAAGAGGGACATATTTTCATCTGGAGACCTTGGGGTACTTTTCCCTCTTTGATGTATAGTTCAAGGAAGTTGGTCTCTTTATATCTGAGTTTTTATAATCCTGAGAACATGGTGGGTAGATTATCCTCATTCGGTTCTGTAGGTGAGGGGTTACCGCCTTGTAGTGCTGTGGCGAGAATGAGTATGCATTTATCATCATTTATTACCCCTGTGGGAACTATTAGTACAGGCTCATGCAAATCTGCTATGATAAGCTTGAACAATATTAATAGTATGCAGGATAGGACTGGTAATTGAGCATACACAAATGTAAAAAAAAAGGGAGATTAACACAGTCCAATCAAATTAGTGTATGTCCCAGCAGTAAAAGCGCTGCACTAATCGTGGTGCAAAGTTAGTCTAACGTAGTAATGTTCAAAACACTGTTGTGAAGTCATAGGGTACCTTTCCGGTGAGAGGGAAAATCGTCTGTCGTTGTCGGCTCCGTAGCCGCTGTGCCAAGTGAAAAAAGTTCTGGCAGGTGCCGCGTCTGGGCTCTTCCTGTTTGTGAAATCATAGGAGCACGGCAGGTGAGGATAGGTACTCACATGTGGCAGGGGAATGCATCCAAAAAACGCTACTGCTGGGAATGGAGCTAGGTGCTCTGTGCAGGATTCAGGTCCTCTAGGCAAGCTCTGCCATAAATGTATGACAAGAAAAAGGATGAGGACTTAAAGATTCAGTAACCAAACGTGGTTTATTTAAGCAGCTGTAGGTGAAGCATTTTTCAGTGTACAAGGCAGGTGCATAAGATCTGAAGCGTTTCACGCATGCTCAGATGCGCTTCATCAGAGATCTACAGGTGTTCACTAAGTGGGCACTAATAAACAGTTCATCGTCCAATGAGACTAAAGGTGAAGTGAAAAGAAATTGTGACGCAAGTGTGTCAATCAGGTGCTAAGATTAAGATACATGACTTACATATAAACAAAAACGGATTAAATATACAAATGCAAATACAAAAAAAATTGTATTGTTCACTTAGCAGTAACAAGGTAATACTTGAATGGAGCCTAAAATATAGGGGAAAGCGCACCAGACGTAAGGTTTGAAAATAGTGTCAGGGGCGCTAAGAGATAGTATGACACAGTGTAATAAAGAGCAGAGTGATCCGTAATGGTAAGTAATAGACCACTATGACAGGCATTGTGTAACAAAGAATACAGAAGGTGACAATTTGTACCTAGCCCAAATTATTATGTAAGGAAGCGTTTCATAAGGTCTTAAGGGGTAAGTACATGAATAAATATCAAGTAAAACTTGGTTGTATGCCGTGCCATATACAGCTAAATATGATCTATGGTCAATATCACAAAGGCTGTAATGAAAAGTAAAAAAACAAAAAAAGGCGTCATACAGGGAGTATGTGTAATTCATACATAATGAGAAGTGAAACGAAGTTAAAGGTTAAATAAAAGATGAGATGAATTTTAGAAATTAGAAAAATAAAATGACTTAGAATACCCAAAAATTCAATAAAATGAATTAGAATACAAAAAAATTCACATAGTAAAACAATAGTATAAATACGAACCAAGATAAGACTATAGGTGGATATGGGAACACATGTGGGGAATAACATTTTGAACCTAAAGAGGAGAGCTGTTACATAGTTAATAAGATATGGGGAGAGATAAAGATAAAAATAGTGTAAGGGGGGGGGGAGAGGATAGGGGTAGAGAGGGGTAGGAGGGGGGAAAGGGGGAAATGGGGCAAATGGGAAGGGTGAGTAAAAAGATCTAATGCATAACAGTATATATATATATATACACCTACATATTATTTATATATATATATATATATATATATATATATATATATATATATATAATATAAGCAAAAGAGAGAGACCGCACTCATATGACTTAATATAACCACCTCAATGGTATTTAATATACAGTAACGTTTCAGGTTTTCCCCCTTTGTCAAACATGGGAAACCCCGAAACATTACTGTATATTAAATACCATTGAGGTGGTGATATTAAGTCCTATGAGTGCGGTCTCTCTCTTTTGCTTATATTGTATATATATGCACTGCACCTAGGCACTAGCAAGGAACGTGAGTGCTTGGTGACCAGGACTTTTGAGATATATATATATATATAATACCGTCCTTAAATCACAGGATATACCCTCCAAAGGTCGTCTGCCTGGGTGCAGTGATGCTTTAAATAACTCCAATACAAATAACAGCACTCTCAGGTCTTTCATTCAAGTGAGAACAGCAAAAGTCTCTTTTTTATTGAAACGTTTTCGAGGAGCTTGTCCCCGTCATCAGATGCTGATGACGGGGACAAGCTCCTCGAAAACGTTTCAATAAAAAAGAGACTTTTGCTGTTCTCACTTGAATGAAAGACCTGAGAGTGCTGTTATTTGTATTGGAGTTATATATATATATATATATGTATATATATATATATATATATATATATGTATAAAGGTATATTTGGTTTTTTTTAAAAATTATGAATTATGAATTTATGAATAAATAAAATATATTCTGTTACGTAAAGAACAATGGAAAATTAAATATTCATATTTTCATGTCGGTTTAGCGCTATTAAGAATATGTGATGGTGTCTGCGCGAGAGAGTGGGTGTTTTTTTCAACTTTTTTTCTCCATTGCCTTCTATGGGGAAATGCGTGAACATGATCACAATTTTTGAATTTCTACTTTTTGTGCAAGTCTGGTTGGAGAAAAAACAGTTTACTTTCAACTTGTAATACCAGCTCAATCCTACTAGTGCAAAAATGAAAATCCTAGCAGAGTTTTCACTATAGCGAAAACTCAAAATACTGCTCCACTTGTAATATAGCCCTAAATAAATGCTAGATGACATGATACATTCAAAGAAAAGATTAGTCTGAGAATAACATGTAGATGTATTTGTAAAGTTTCATTAGTACTTTAAATAGTGATGAAATAAGTGTAAAGTTTTAATGTCTATAAAACAATGGGAGCTGCCATGTTGTAACTTAGGTTACCTTCTCTGCTGTGGCCAATCAGGGACAGTTATAAATAGGTCACTAGAGTGTGCAGCTAATGGCTGTGTGGAATATAACAGTGTTCTGCACTTCCATTTCTAACAGGAACTGAAAAGCTCACAATTACAGAATGGAATTACAGGAAAAGAGGACCAAATAAATAATTAAAGTATATTGTAAAGTTTTTTTATATATACAATTTATCATATGTGTTTAATGTCTCTTTAAATGTTCATGTATCTTGGTTTAATGTTCTATTGTATACTAATAAAGATCTTCTCATTTTCTTTTAATGGAGGTGCTGTTTTGTGAGACAATTTATGTAACCATTTTAAAACTGTAATGAAATAATTAACAGAATGATTTATCATCTAAGTTTACCTTGGCATTATCAACACTCTAGCAATAAATAGTGTATTGTAATGTATTGCATTAGCATCACATGGGTCCTGCACCCTCTTATGAGGCTAGTTCAATTAAAAACAAAGTTCCTTTCAGTGGAAGTGATTAAGTCATCATTTGAACTAGTGTCTTGGGAAGATGAGGTATTGTCATTGCTCATGATGTGGATTTCAGAGAGAGGCTGGAGTGTTACAAGATGTAATCTAGAGGTCTATCCCAACCTGTAAAGTGGGTTTATATGAGGGCAAAGAACCACACCAGAGGGCAGTTGCTCTCCGGATTTAATAATCAACCCTCCTGTTATAGGCTTTTCCATTTTCCAAAGAAATAAGTGGTTACTACCCATGTCAAAACTAAACAAAGTAAATCAATGAGAGAAAATACAGTGGTGTCAACATTGCCCAAAATAATTTCTGCATTTACTATTGTTTTACAAATGTATTTCTCATTTAACATATCATCTTTCAAATAATTAATTAATTAATTAATTAAAGTAACATTAAAGTGCAAAAAAGAAATGCTCTTATTTGTTACAGCATTCTATTATTGCACGATTGCTTGCAAATAACTATGGCCTAGATTTGGAGTTTGGCGGTAAAAGGGCTGTTAACGCTCCGCTGGCTTTTTTCTGGCCGCACCATAAAATTAACTCTGGTATCGAGAGTTCAAACAAATGCTGCGTTAGGCTCCAAAAAAGGAGCGTAGAGCATTTTTACCGCAAATGCAACTCTCGATACCAGAGTTGCTTACGGACGCGGCCAGCCTCAAAAACGTGCTCGTGCACGATTCCCCCATAGGAAACAATGGGACTGTTTGAGCTGAAAAAAAACCTAACACCTGCAAAAAAGCAGCGTTCAGCTCCTAACGCAGCCCCATTGTTTCCTATGGGGAAACACTTCCTACGTCTGCACCTAACACTCTAACATGTACCCCGAGTCTAAACACCCCTAACCTTACACTTATTAACCCCTAATCTGCCGCCCCCGCTATCGCTGACCCCTGCATATTTTTTTTAACCCCTAATCTGCCGCTCCGTAAACCGCCGCAACCTACGTTATCCCTATGTACCCCTAATCTGCTGCCCTAACATCGCCGACCCCTATATTATATTTATTAACCCCTAATCTGCCCCCTCAACGTCGCCGACACCTGCCTACACTTATTAACCCCTAATCTGCCGAGCGGACCTGAGCGCTACTATAATAAATGTATTAACCCCTAATCCGCCTCACTAACCCTATCATAAATAGTATTAACCCCTAATCTGCCCTCCCTAACATCGCCGACACCTAACTTCAATTATTAACCCCTAATCTGCCGAGCGGAGCTCACCGCTATTCTAATAAATTGATTAACCCCTAAAGCTAAGTCTAACCCTAACACTAACACCCCCCCTAACTTAAATATAATTTACATCTAACGAAATAAATTAACTCTTATTAAATAAATGATTCCTATTTAAAGCTAAATACTTACCTGTAAAATAAATCCTAATATAGCTACAATATAAATTATAATTACATTGTAGCTATTTTAGGATTTATATTTATTTTACAGGTAACTTTGTAATTATTTTAACCATGTACAATAGCTATTAAATAGTTAAGAACTATTTAATAGTTACCTAGTTAAAATAATAACAAATTTACCTGTAAAATAAATCCTAACCTAAGATATAATTAAACCTAACACTACCCTATCAATAAAATAATTAAATAAACTACCTACAATTACCTACAATTAACCTAACATTACACTATCAATAAATTAATTAAACACAATTCCTACAAATAAATACAATTAAATAAACTAGCTAAAGTACAAAAAATAAAAAAGAACTAAGTTACAAAAAATAAAAAAATATTTACAAACATAAGAAAAATATTACAACAATTTTAAACTAATTACACCTACTCTAAGCCCCCTAATAAAATAACAAAGCCCCCCAAAATAAAAAATTCCCTACCCTATTCTAAATTAAAAAAGTTACAAGCTCTTTTACCTTACCAGCCCTGAACAGGGCCCTTTGCGGGGCATGCCCCAAGAATTTCAGCTCTTTTGCCTGTAAAAGAAAAAATACAATACCCAAGCCCCCCAACATTACAACCCACCACCCACATACCCCTAATCTAACCCAAACCCCCCTTAAATAAACCTAACACTAAGCCCCTGAAGATCTTCCTACCTTATCTTCACCATACCAGGTTCACCGATCCGTCCTGAAGAGCTCCTCCGATGTCCTGATCCAAGCCCAAGCGGGGGGCTGAAGAGGTCCATGATCCGGTCAAAGTCTTCATCCAAGCGGGGCAGAAGAGGATCTTCCATCCGATTGAAGTCATCATCCAGGCGGCATCTTCTATGGTCTTCCATCCGGAGCGAAGCGGCAGGATCCTGAAGACCTCCAGCGCGGAACATCCATCCGGCCCGACGACTGAACGACGAATGACTGTTCCTTTAAGGGACGTCATCCAAGATGGCGTCCCTCGAATTCCGATTGGCTGATAGGATTCTATCAGCCAATCGGAATTAAGGTAGGAATTTTCTGATTGGCTGATGGAATCAGCCAATCAGAATCAAGTTCAATCCGATTGGCTGATCCAATCAGCCAATCAGATTGAGCTTGCATTCTATTGGCTGATCGGAACAGCCAATAGAATGCGAGCTCAATCTGATTGGCTGATTGGATCAGCCAATCGGATTGAACTTGATTCTGATTGGCTGATTCCATCAGCCAATCAGAAAATTCCTACCTTAATTCCGATAGGTAATTGTAGGTAGTTTATTTAATTATTTTATTGATAGGGTAGTGTTAAGTTTAATTATATCTTAGGTTAGGATTTATTTTACAGGTAAATTTGTTATTATTTTAACTAGGTAGCTATTAAATAGTTCTTAACTATTTAATAGCTATTGTACCTGGTTAAAATAAATACCATGTTGCCTGTAAAATAAATATTAATCCTAAAATAGCTATAATATAATTATAATTTATATTGTAGCTATATTAGGATTTATTTTACAGGTAAGTATTTAGCTTTAAATAGGAATAATTTATTTAATAAGAGTTAATTAATTTCGTTAGATGTAAATTATATTTAACTTAGGGGGGTGTTAGGTTTATGGTTAGACTTAGCTTTAGGGGTTAATACATTTATTAGAATAGCGGTGAGCTCCGGTCGTCAGATTAGGGGTTTATAATTGAAGTTAGGTGTCGGCGATGTTAGGGAGGGCAGATTAGGGGGTTAATACTATTTATGATAGGGTTAGTGAGGCGGGTTAGGGGTTAATAACTTTATTATAGTAGCGGTGCGGTCCGCTCGGCAGATTAGGGGTTAATAAGTGTAGGCAGGTGTCGGCGACGTTGAGGGGGGCAGATTAGGGGTTAATAAATATAATATAGGGGTCGGCGGTGTTAGGGGTAGCAGATTAGGGGTACATAAGTATAACGTAGGTGGCGGCGCTTTGCGGTCGGAAGATTAGGGGTTAATTATTTTAAGTAGCTGGCGGCGACGTTGTGGGGGGCAGGTTAGGGGTTAATAAATGTAATACAGGGGTCGGCGGGGTTAGGGGCAGCAGATTAGGGGTACATAAGTATAACGTAGGTGGCGGTCGGCAGATTAGGGGTTAAAAATTTTAATCGAGTGGCGGCGATGTGGGGGGAGCTCGGTTTAGGGGTACATAGGTAGTTGATGGGTGTTAGTATACTTTAGGGTACAGTAGTTAAGAGCTTTATGAACCGGCGTTAGCCAGAAAGCTCTTAACTCCTGCTATTTTCAGGCGGCTGGAGTTTTGTCGTTAGAGCTCTAACGCTCACTTCAGAAACGACTCTAAATACCGGCGTTAGAAAGATCCCATTGAAAAGATAGGATACGCAAATGGCGTAGGGGGATCTGCGGTATGGAAAAGTCGCGGCTGAAAAGTGAGCGTTAGACCCTTTAATCACTGACTCCAAATACCAGCGGGCGGCCAAAACCAGCGTTAGGAGCCTCTAACGCTGGTTTTGACGGCTACCGCCGAACTCCAAATCTAGGCCTATGTATTATAAAGGGACACTAAAGTCAAAATTAAATTTTCATGATTCAGATAGAACATATATCCATTATCAAACTATGCACAATCTTTTTCTATACATACTTTCTGCATAATCATATGCAGATATCTACAGTGTATACATATATGAGTCTGTGATTGGCTGATGGCTGTCATATCATACAGGGGGCCGCAAATTGAAGTACATTTTTAAAATTGTCAGAAAAAAAGTTCTATTTCATTAATATGGACTTTTCATTATGTAACCCTGCTGTATTTAATGGTCCTTTAAACCTATGTAAAGTGGTTACACACATAGGGCCCGATTACCAGTGGAGTGTTATTTAACGCTCCTGCTCAAGAAGTAAGGTTTTTGTGCTCATTGGGTTGTGCTTGTATTATAAATTGAAAGTAAACTGTTTTCGCTCTCACGCTAACCCGGCAAGTAAAAAAAGCGGAACCTTGCATGCACGTTCACGTATTTCCCCATAGAAGTCAATGGAGCAAAAAAAGTGGAAAAGAAACAACCAACTCACAAACAAACCAAATCGCATATTTTCATGTGCTCTAACCCAAAATGAAAATATGAATATTTCACATTCCAATGTTCTTCCATAGAAGAATATGTTCTATTTATTCATAAATACATATTTCTGATGGTATTTTGGTACAATATATACTAATACCTATGCATATACATGATTATATCTAGGTATAGATACAGTATATACAGATAAATATAGAAATACATATTTTGAAATACTTAGAACATATTTTCCTGTGTAAAGAACATTGAAATTTGAAATATTTACAGCTTAAATCTCTGTGATAACTTTTTGTAGCCTTCCCCTAAACCATAATGTTGAACAATCTTTGTTTTCAGGTCATTTGAGAGTTGTTTTGAGGCCCCCATGTTGCCACTCTTCAGAGGAGAGTCAAAGAGAACAAAAACTTGCAATTGGCCACCTTAAATACCTTTTTTCTCATGATTGGATGCACCTGTCTATTAAGTTCAAGGCTTTATGGGCTCACCAAACCAATTGTGTGTTCCAATTAATTAGTGCTAGGTAGTTACAGGTATTCAAATCAACAAAATGACAAGGGTGCCTAAATTTATGCACCTGTCTAATTTCGTTTTGATGCATATTGCACATTTTCTGTTAATCCAATAAACCTCATTTCACTACTGAAATATTACTGTGTCCTTCAGTAATTTGATAGATCAAAATTAAATTGCTGATCCAAACACCCAATTATTTATACATGAAAATCATGGAAATTGTCAGGGGTGCCTAAACTTTTGCATACGACTGTATATATACGTACATATGTATTTATGTGTATATATATATATATATATATATATATATATATATGTCTATACTGTAAATACATATATACATATATAAATACATATGTACACACATATAGACATGTATATATATATATATATATATATATATATAGTATATACATCTTTAGACATGTATATGTATGTATCTCTATGTTAAAGTCCTTTGCATGCCTTTTTTTTCTAACACCTGAGGTCTCACATCTTTAAGCCCTTATAACTGTACTTTGTAATGTATTTTTGATGTGTTTTGTGCAATTTGCTTTGCAAAACAGTTAGAGTAAATCATTCTAGAGTAAATCACGATTGTGCTAAAGTGATCGCATTTAGTTTCAACTTGTAATATGAGTGGTAAAGCCGAAGAGTGCAAACACCTGCAATAAACCTCTTATCACTCATGCTCCACTCATAATTTGGCCCATAATGTGCTAGCAGTCTTCCAATTTTTATTGGATACATTTTATTTGGACAGTTTAAGTTCAAGTGGGCATTTTTTTAAAAACAAAGAATTATTTTAAAATGCTTATAACTTTTGAACATATTTTCATCAAACTAAACCAGCCTGTATGTGTGCCTATTTAGTTAAAACTGTGGCTTGAAGGTCTATGCAAAACATAAATTAGTACTGAATGCATGGTTCTTATAAGCAGCTAGAAAAGGCTTAGATCTCATTTCAAGTGGAGCACAAAAATAAAAACGCTAACATCACAAGTGGGCAATGCACACTGCTTGCATTTTTGCTTCCGGATTACAAGTGTATGGTAAATATATACAGTATATAGTACAGTATTCATGTCACATAGTGTGGGTGCATAATTTCCCTCAGGCAATAGATTTGTATAAGGGGTAACACTAAAATGATTCATGTCTGATAAAGCTGACACAGCGCAAATTCAGGTAGTGAAGCTTTTCATGTACCAAGCAATAAAAGTTAATACCAGAATTTCAAAAGTGTTTAATAAGAATAAGATAGTGTTATATTTAGGATTACATGCAAGTGCTAAACTTTTCTGACAACATGCAATATAAATGCAACAAGCATGCTATATTCCCTAGCCATGGAAAATATAGGGTGCACTAGGTGTTTATTAAAAAAAAATGTAACAAACAACGTGAGTGTGCAATCCAGAAGTTTTTTTTTTTTTTTTTAAATGGATTGTGGTCCTTGATTTATCAAAATGATTTATTTTGTTTTTCATTTCATTATTTTACTATTTGAGTTTCAGGTAATAAAGATCCTTTAATAGTTTGTGTTGCTAAGTGAACTATAATCTATGATAAGAATTTTCTCTCTAATAAAAGAAACATCTTTTGTAAACTTATTTTACTGAATATGCACAGTAGAATGGCATAAGTTCTGACCTAAGTATGTGCCTCTCACTTTGGTGAATGTAATTGAAAGAATACAATTATGAATAAAGTTTTATGGAACTTCAAAAACATAGAACTATGTTTGACATACACAAAAGACCACTTGGCCTACATAAACTTCCGTTTTATTCACCTTGTGCTAAAAGTGAATTTCCAAAAGCACTTAGATAAAGTACTTGCTGATGTTTCAAAAATGTCTTTTCAATGGCTTCGTTTCTTATTTCAAGCAGTGTTTTTTGGAAGACTGCGCAAGCTTACAAGTGTCCTTGCAGCCTCTTCAACTGTCTTAAAAAAGGATGAATTCTATACAAACAGCTATCAAGGGAAAACAGTTTACAGTGAAAAGCTGCACTCAGATCCCTGCTACAATACATTACTTTGTTATAATTTTTCATATGTAAACCCACCCAAGTAAATGCTTAACATGCTAATTTAAAGCCTAAGGCCTAGATTTGGAGTTCGGCGGTAGCCGTCAAAACCAGCGTTAGAGGCTCCTAACGCTGGTTTTGGCCGCCCGCTGGTATTTGGAGTCAGTGATTAAAGGGTCTAACGCTCACTTTTCAGCCGCGACTTTTCCATACCGCAGATCCCCCTACGCCATTTGCGTAGCCTATATTTTCAATGGGATCTTTCTAACGCTGGTATTTAGAGTCGTTTCTGAAGTGAGCGTTAGAGCTCTAACGACAAGATTCCAGCCGCCTGAAAATAGCAGGAGTTAAGAGCTTTCTGGCTAACGCCGGTTTATAAAGCTCTTAACTACTGTACCCTAAAGTACACTAACACCCATAAACTACCTATGTACCCCTAAACCGAGGTCCCCCCACACCGCCGCCACTCGATTAAAATTTTTAACCCCTAATCTGCCGACCGCCACCTACGTTATACTTATGTACCCCTAATCTGCTGCCCCTAACCCCGCCGACCCCTGTATTACATTTATTAACCCCTAACTTGCCCCCCACAACGTCGCCGCCAGCTACTTAAAATAATTAACCCCTAATCTTCCGACCGCAAATCGCCGCCACCTACGTTATCCCTATGTACCCCTAATCTGCTGCCCTAACATCGCCGACCCCTATATTATATTTATTAACCCCTAATCTGCCCCCCTCAACGTCGCCGACACCTGCCTACACTTATTAACCCCTAATCTGCCGAGCGGACCTGAGCGCTACTATAATAAATGTATTAACCCCTAATCCGCCTCACTAACCCTATCATAAATAGTATTAACCCCTAATCTGCCCTCCCTAACATCGCCGACACCTAACTTCAATTATTAACCCCTAATCTGCCGACCGGAGCTCACCGCTATTCTAATAAATGTATTAACCCCTAAAGCTAAGTCTAACCCTAACACTAACACCCCCCTAAGTTAAATATAATTTTTATCTAACAAAATAAATTAACTCTTATTAAATAAATTATTCCTATTTAAAGCTAAATACTTACCTGTAAAATAAATCATAATATAGCTAGAATATAAATTATAATTATATTATAGCTATTTTAGGATTAATATTTATTTTACAGGCAACTTTGTTATTATTTTAACCAGGTAAAATAGCTATTAAATAGTTAAGAACTATTTAATAGTTACCTAGTTAAAATAATAACAAATTTACCTGTAAAATAAATCCTAACCTAAGTTATAATTAAACCTAACACTACCCTATCAATAAAATAATTAAATAAACTACCTACAATTACCTACAATTAACCTAACACTACACTATCAATAAATTAATTAAACACAATTCCTACAAATAAATACAATTAAATAAACTAGCTAAAGTACAAAAAATAAAAAAGAACTAAGTTACAGAAAATAAAAAAATATTTACAAACATAAGAAAAATATTACAACAATTTTAAACTAATTACACCTACTCTAAGCCCCCTAATAAAATAACAAAGCCCCCCAAAATAAAAAATTCCCTACCCTATGCGGGGCATGCCCCAAGAATTTCAGCTCTTTTGCCTGTAAAAAAAACATACAATACCCCCCCCCCAACATTACAACCCACCACCCACATACCCCTAATCTAACCCAAACCCCCCTTAAATAAACCTAACACTAAGCCCCTGAAGATCTTCCTACCTTGTCTTCACCATCCAGGTATCACCGATCCGTCCTGGCTCCAAGATCTTCATCCAACCCAAGCGGGGGTTGGCGATCCATAATCCGGTCCAGAAGAGGCTCCAAAGTCTTCCTCCTATCCGGCAAGAAGAGGACATCCGGACCGGCAAACATCTTCTCCAAGCGGCATCTTCGATCTTCTTCCATCCGGAGCGAAGCGGCAGGATCCTGAAGACCTCCAGCGTGGAACATCCATCCGGACCGACGACTGAACGACGAATGACTGTTCCTTTAAGGGACGTCATCCAAGATGGCGTCCCTCGAATTCCGATTGGCTGATAGGATTCTATCAGCCAATCGGAATTAAGGTAGGAATTTTCTGATTGGCTGATGGAATCAGCCAATCAGAATCTAGTTCAATCCGATTGGCCGATCCAATCAGCCAATCAGATTGAGCTCGCATTCTATTGGCTGATCGGAACAGCCAATCGGAATTCGAGGGACGCCATCTTGGATGACGTCCCTTAAAGGAACAGTCATTCGTCGTTCAGTCGTCGGTCCGGATGGATGTTCCGCGCTGGAGGTCTTCAGGATCCTGCCGCTTCGCTCCGGATGGAAGAAGATCGAAGATGCCGCTTGGAGAAGATGTTTGCCGGTCCGGATGTCCTCTTCTTGCTGGATAGGAGGAAGACTTTGGAGCCTCTTCTGGACCGGATTATGGATCTCCAACCCCCGCTTGGGTTGGATGAAGATCTTGGAGCCAGGACGGATCGGTGATACCTGGATGGTGAAGACAAGGTAGGAAGATCTTCAGGGGCTTAGTGTTAGGTTTATTTAAGGGGGGTTTGGGTTAGATTAGGGGTATGTGGGTGGTGGGTTGTAATGTTGGGGGGGGGGTATTGTATGTTTTTTTTTACAGGCAAAAGAGCTGAAATTCTTGGGGCATGCCCCGCAAAGGGCCCTGTTCAGGGCTGGTAAGGTAAAAGAGCTTGTAACTTTTTAAATTTAGAATAGGGTAGGGAATTTTTTATTTTGGGGGGCTTTGTTATTTTATTAGGGGGCTTAGAGTAGGTGTAATTAGTTTAAAATTGTTGTAATATTTTTCTTATGTTTGTAAATATTTTTTTATTTTCTGCAACTTAGTTCTTTTTTATTTTTTGTACTTTAGCTAGTTTATTTAATTGTATTTATTTGTAGGAATTGTGTTTAATTAATTTATTGATAGTGTAGTGTTAGGTTAATTGTAGGTAATTGTAGGTAGTTTATTTAATTATTTTATTGATAGGGTAGTGTTAGGTTTAATTATAACTTAGGTTAGGATTTATTTTACAGGTAAATTTGTTATTATTTTAACTAGGTAACTATTAAATAGTTCTTAACTATTTAATAGCTATTTTACCTGGTTAAAATAATAACAAAGTTGCCTGTAAAATAAATATTAATCCTAAAATAGCTATAATATAATTATAATTTATATTGTAGCTATATTAGGATTTATTTTACAGGTAAGTATTTAGCTTTAAATAGGAATAAGTTATTTAATAAGAGTTAATTTATTTCGTTAGATAAATATTATATTTAACTTAGGGGGGTGTTAGTGTTAGGGTTAGACTTAGCTTTAGGGGTTAATCCATTTATTAGAATAGCGGTGAGCTCCGATCGGAAGATTAGGGGTTAATAATTGAAGTTAGGTGTCGGCGATGTTAGGGAGGGCAGATTAGGGGTTAATACTATTTATGATAGGGTTAGTGAGGCGGATTAGGGGTTAATAACTTTATTATAGTAGCGCTCAGGTCCGCTCGGCAGATTAGGGGTTAATAAGTGTAGGCAGGTGTCGGCGACATTGTGGGGGGCAGGTTAGGGGTTAATAAATATAATATAGGGGTCGGCGGTGTTAGGGGTAGCAGATTAGGGGTACATAGGGATAACGTAGGTGGCGGCGGTTTACGGAGCGGCAGATTAGGGGTTTAAAAAAATATGCAGGGGTCAGCGATAGCGGGGGCGGCAGATTAGGGGTTAATAAGTGTAAGGCTAGGGGTGTTTAGACTCGGGGTACATGTTAGAGTGTTAGGTGCAGACGTAGGAAGTGTTTCCCCATAGCAAACAATGGGGCTGCGTTAGGAGCTGAACGCTGCTTTTTTGCAGGTGTTAGGTTTTTTTTCAGCTCAAACAGCCCCATTGTTTCCTATGGGGGAATCGTGCACGAGCACGTTTTTGAGGCCGGCCGCGTCCGTAAGCAACTCTGGTATCGAGAGTTGCTTTTGCTGTAAAAATGCTCTACGCTCCTTTTTTGGAGCCTAACGCAGCATTTGTTTGAACTCTCGATACCAGAGTTAATTTTATGGTGCGGCCAGAAAAAAGCCCGCGGAGCGTTAACAGCCCTTTTACCGCCGAACTCCAAATCTAGGCCTAATATTGCAAATCTCACAAGTAACTGAATGTGGCAACTGAAGAATATTAATACAAAATATTAAAAACTTGATGATTCACATAAAGTAGAACAACCTCATTCTATAACATGTTTTACAAATTCTAATTGAATATTCATTTATGAAAAACTAGTCCTAAAGCCCGTGTACACGGGCCATTTTTTGTATTACAGCAGTCCAACCCCTTGCTCTCTCTCCCCCTCTCTTTTGCTATCTCTCTCTCCCCCCTCTCTTATGCGCTCTCTCTCCCCTCTCTTTTGCTTTCTCTCTCCCCCACTCTCATCCTCCGCTCCGCCTGGATGAAGATATAAGACATCCCCGTGATGGATGAAGATGTCACCGCCTGGATGTCTGGACTTCAGCAACTGTGTATATATATTCTGGGGTCAGTGTTAGGTACTTTTTTATTTTTGTGGGTGGTTATTTTTTTAAGATTAGGGTTTGGGCTTTTGAAAAAGAGCTAAATTCCCTTTTAAGGGCAATGAAAAAGAGCTGAATGCCCTTTTAAGGGCAATGCCCATAAAAATGCCCAATGGGTGGCTTAGGTTTTTTTAGAGTTATTTTTTTTATTTTGGGGGGTTGGTTGGGTGATGGGTTTTACTGTTGGGGGGACTTTGTATTTTTTTTTTTACAGGTAAAAGAGTTCTTTAACTTAGGGCAATGCCCTACAAAAGGCCCCTTTAAGGGCAATATGTAGTTTATTGTAGGCTAAGCAGTGTTTTTATTTTGGGGGGCTCTTTTTTATTTTTATAGGGCTATTAGATTAGGTGTAATTGTTTTTATTTTTTATAATTTTGTTTATTATTTTTTGTAAGCTTAGCATTTTTTTTATTTTTCATAGTTTAGTGTTTATTATTTTTGTAATTTTAGATTTTTAAATTTTTTTCATAGTGTTAGGTTTTTTTAAATTTGTAATTTAGATATTTTAATTGGTAGTATTTTTTATTTTATTAGAATAGTAAGGTTAGGTTAATTTATAGTTTAATGTTAGATTTATTTTTATTTCACCGGTAAGTGGTTATTTATTTAAATATAGTTATATTGTAATTTTAATTTAAAGTTACAGGGGTGATAGCTATAGGGGTTAATAGTTTAATTTAGTGTTTTGCGATGTGGGGGGGTGGCGGTTTAGGGTTTAATAGGTTTATTTAGTGGGGGAGGTGTGGGAGGCCGGAGGTTTAGGGGTTAATAGGATTATTTAGTTGCAGAGATGTGGGAGGCCGGAGGTTTAGGGGTTAATAACCTTATTATAATGGCGGGGATGTTGGGGAGCGGCGGAATAGGGGTTCAGAATCATCATATTTATTAGTATTGGCGATGACGGGAGTGGCAGATTAGGGGTTAATATTTTTTTAATAGTTGCGATGTGGGTGGGTTGCAGATTAGGGGTTAATAGGTAGTTTATGGGTGTTAGTGTACTTTGTAACACTTTAGTTATGAGTTTTGTGAAACATTTTTAAGCGCAAAACTCGTAACTACTGCTTTCAGATGGCAGTATGGATTGTGTCAGTATAGGCTGTAACACAAGCTTTTTAGCCTCACCGCACAACCTGTAATACCGGTGCTATGAAAAGCCCATGCAAAAACCTAATTTTGTTTTTGTTCGGAATGGACATTGCGTTACAGGCAAAAATGGTTGCGGTAAAGCTATACCGACACGACTCGCAATAGCTGCTTTACTGCGATTATGCTGAAATTGCCATTTTTTCAGCATTAAAAGCCGTAACGCAAAACTCACAATTTAGGTGTAGTTAATTGATGTGACACTATATATTTAATTCAACATCCTAGCACACAAGTGAGTTATATTTGTCTTTTAACGGTTAATAACTGATATTAATTCTGTTAGAATGGCCTTGCTTGTGTTTCTACCAGTGCTCCTGCAGGTGCTCCTTTTAGGGTCTTTTAAATACCTTTGTTTAATTATGTCAAAAGAGATCACTAAAGCAATATGACGTAAAGAGATTTTCTGAATTATTTTAATCCAAAGCAAGACCAGGCAGACCTAAAGTGACCACACGATCACCCCAGTAAGTAAAATATAAGTCAAAACACTATTGGCAAAGTGTAGTCTTCATCTGAGAGCAGATGTAAACTCCTCTGATAGGAAAAACAAGTGTAAAATGTTCAGTGTGGGACAAACAATACAGCAATTTCAGAGAGGAAGACTGGAAAAACACACTGTTTAGTAATAAATAAAAAATGACAGCGTTTTTGGATAGATAGATTGATAGATAGATAGATGGATGGATGGATAGATGGATAGATAGATGCAGCAGCACAAGGGGCTAATATCACAGTGAATAAAATCTACCATCAAATATAGTGCAGGAAGTATTCAGGTATGGAAATGCATTGCCTCTTCTGGAGTTGGGGACTTGCAACTACACTTTGACCAAGAAAAGTTATGTGGAGGAGAATTAATTTTCCAAGAGGACAACAATCCTAATTTGTGTGGCTTTCCCTTCACAATTACCAGACCTCAACCCCATTCGTGGACTCATCAGTTTGAGCTCCTCCCCATGTAATAATTATTAAACAATATATAACAATATTACAATATATGGTTATCACATATATTTTTTTATTATGAACGTTATAATGTTACACTGCCTAAATGCTTAAAATAACGAATTCCTCAGGTAGGTATATAATTTTATTGGAAGAACAGTAAAATGTATTTCCCTTTTATAGCAGTTGCCCAATAGTAAAAAAAAAATAATCAAGATAACTGGTGAGGCAACTAACAGGAATCACTTCAGCTGTTATTTAAAAGAGAATAGTCTCTGACAGCTAAAGTCTGCATACTCAGGAGCAGACATGATTAATCTAATCAAAGTTTTATTGTGTAAAATAAGTATGTCTAAAAATAGCTATGATATATGACTATTAACTGGAAAGAAAAGTCTTCACTTTGACTTGAACCCAGTAAACTGGCAGTCATTTGTTCTATTGCTTAAGCTGTTATAGCTCTCAAATGTAAAAGTTTTTGCATTGCTAAGCTAATGACAGTATATGGAGAGTTAATGATTAGTTGGATACTAGACCCAAGTAATTTTTTTTCTTCACAAAACAGCATGTTACGCAATTGATATTTCCTAGACATTTGCTTACACTTAGAGACATGAAACTCAAATTTTGTTGTTCATGATTTAGAAAGAGCAGGCAATTTTAAACAACTTTCCAATTTACTTCTATTATATAATTAGCTTCATTCTTTTGTTATCCTTTGTTGAAAAGCATATAGAAATAGGAACAGTAGCAGTTGATTGGTGGCTGCACATAGATATCTCATGTGATTGACTCACCTATGTGCATTGCTAGTTCTTCAACAAAGGATATCTAATGAATGAAGCAAATTAGATAAAAGAAGTACATTGGAATGTTGTTTAAATTGTGTTCTATGTCTGATTCATGAAAGAACAAATTTGGGTTTCATGTCCCTTTAAACCATGCCGATAAACTCATTATTAAAAACCATTTCAGATCTGATAATTCTTAAATTCCTGTTTTAAAGGAATTTCATTAACATGAAAATATTGTAGTTGTCTATTTTGGACTGTGCTTTATTTCTATTTACCAAAACTGATAATTTGTTTTCTTTCACATGGTTGTAGCCAGACCAGGCAGGCTGTCTATAGACAATTTCCTTGAAACCGCTCACCAAAAAAACTATTGTAAGAAAAAAAACAGAATTTATGCTTACCTGATAAATTACTTTCTCCAACGGTGTGTCCGGTCCACGGCGTCATCCATTACTTGTGGGAAATGTTCTCCCCCACAGGGAAAGGCAAGGAGAGCACACAGCAAGAGCTGTCCATATAGCTCCCCCTCTGGCTCCGCCCCCCAGTCATTCGACCGACGGTTAGGAGAAAAAGGAGAAACTATAGGGTGCCGTGGTGACTGTAGTGTATAAAGAAAAAAAATTTCAACCTGATTAAAAAAACCAGGGCGGGCCGTGGACCGGACACACCGTTGGAGAAAGTAATTTATCAGGTAAGCATAAATTCTGTTTTCTCCAACATTGGTGTGTCCGGTCCACGGCGTCATCCATTACTTGTGGGAACCAATACCAAAGCTTTAGGACACGGATGAAGGGAGGGAGCAAATCAGGTTACCTAAACAGAAGGCACCACGGCTTGCAAAACCTTTCTCCCAAAAACAGCCTCCGAAGAAGCAAAAATATCAAATTTGTAGAATTTGGCAAAAGTGTGCAGAGAAGACCAAGTCGCTGCCTTACATATCTGGTCAACAGAAGCCTCGTTCTTATAGGCTCATGTGGAAGCCACAGCCCTAGTAGAGTGAGCTGTGATACGGTCAGGAGGCTGCCGTCCGGCAGTCTCATAAGCCAAGCGGATAATGCTTTTCAGCCAGAAAGAGAGAGAGGTAGCAGTAGCTTTTTGACCTCTCCTCTTACCAGAGTAAACGACAAACAAGGATGAGGTTTGTCTAAAATCTTTTGTTGCTTCTAAATAGAACTTTAAAGCACGAACAACATCTAAATTGTGTAATAAACGTTCCTTCTTTGAAACTGGATTCGGACACAAAGAAGGATCAACTATTTCCTGGTTGATGTTCTCGTTGGAAAGAACTTTTGGAAGAAAACCAGGCTTAGTACGCAAAACAACCTTATCTGAATGGAACACCAGATAGGGTGGATCACACTGCAAAGCAGATAATTCAGAAACTCTTCTAGCAGAAGAAATAGCAACCAAAAACAGAACTTTCCAAGATAGTAACTTAATATCTATAGAATGTAAAGGTTCAAACGGAACCCCTTGAAGAACTGAAAGAACTAAATTTAGACTCCAAGGAAGAGTCATGGGTCTGTAAACAGGCTTGATTCTAACCAAAGCCTGAACAAAAACTTGTACATCTGGCAAAGCTGCCAGTCGTTTGTGCAACAAGACGGATAATGCAGAAATTTGTCCTTTTAGAGAACTAGCTGACAATCCTTTATCCAAACCTTCTTGGAGAAAGGAGAGAATCTTTGGAATTTTAATCTTACTCCAGGAGAATCCTTTGGATTCACACCAACAGATATATTTTTTTTCCATATTTTAAGGTAAATCCTTCTAGTCACAGGTTTTCTGGCTTGGACCAGAGTATCAATCACAGAATTTGAAAACCCACGCTTGGATAAAATCAAGCGTTCAATTTCCAAGCAGTCAGCTGCAGAGAAACTAGATTGGGATGTTCGAATGGACCTTGTACTAGAAGGTCCTGTCTCAAAGGTAGCTTCCATGGTGGAGCCGATGACATATTCACCAGGTCTGCATACCAAGTCCTGCGTGGCCACGCAGGAGCTATCAGAATCACCGAGGCCTTCTCCTGTTTGATCCTGGCTATGAGCCTGGGGAGGAGAGGAAACGGTGGAAACACATATGCTAGGTTGAACGACCAAGGCGCCACTAATGCATCCACTAGAGTCGCCTTGGGATCCCTGGATCTGGACCCGTAGCAAGGAATCTTGAAGTTCTGATGGGACGCCATTAGATCCATGTCTGGAATGCCCCATAATTGGGTTAACTGAACAAAGACCTCCGGATGGAGTTCCCACTCCCCCGGATGGAAAGTCTGACGACTCAAATAGTCCGCCTCCCAGTTGTCTACTCCTGGGATGTGAATAGCAGATAGATGGCAGGAGTGATTCTCTGCCCATTGGATTATCTTGGTTACTTCCTTCATCGCTAGGGAACTCTTTGTTCCCCCCTGATGATTGATGTACGCAACAGTCGTTATGTTGTCCGACTGAAATCTTAAGAACCTGGCTTCCGCTAGCTGAGGCCAAGCCAGGAGCGCATTAAATATAGCTCTTAGTTCCAAAATGTTTATCGGGAGAAGCGACTCTTCCCGCGACCATAGGCCCTGAGCTTTCAGAGAGTCCCAGACCGCGCCCCACCCCAAGAGGCTGGCGTCGGTCGTGACGATGACCCACTCCGGTCTGCGGAAACTCATTCCCTGAGACAGGTGATCCTGGGTCAATCACCAGAGAAGTGAGTCCCTGGTTACCTGGTCTACTTGAATTTGGGGAGACAAGTCTGTATAGTCCCCATTCCACTGATTGAGCATGCACAGCTGTAATGGTCTTAGATGAATTAGAGCAAAAGGAACCACATCCATTGCTGCAACCATTAGTCCTATTACTTCCATGCATTGAGCTATGGAGGGTTGAGGAATAGAGTGAAGAACTCGACAAGCTTTTAGAAGCTTTGTCTTTCTGACGTCTGTGAGAAAGATCTTCATTTCCACAGAATCTATTATTGTTCCCAGAAAAGGAACCCTTGTGGACGGTGACAGTGAACTTTTTTCTATGTTCACTTTCCACCCGTGAGATCTGAGAAAAGCCAACACAATGTCTGTATGAGCCCTCGCTTTGGAAAGAGACGACGCTTGGATTAGGATGTCGTCTAGATAAGGTGCTACAGCGATGCCCCTCGGTCTTAGGACCGCTAGAAGGGACCCTAGCACCTTTGTGAAAATTCTGGGAGCGGTGGCTAAACCGAATGGAAGAGCCACAAACTGGTAATGTTTGTCCAGAAAGGCGAACCTCAGGAACTGATGATGAGATTTGTGGATTGGGATATGCAGATACGCATCCTTCAGATCCACGGTAGTCAAAAATTTACCCTGCTGGATTGTTGGTAAGATTGTCCGAATGGTTTCCATCTTGAAGGATGGAACTCTGAGGAACTTGTTTAATATCTTTAAATCCAGAATTGGCCTGAAAGTTCCCTCTTTTTTGGGAACCACAAACAGGTTTGAGTAAAACCCTAGACCTTGTTCCCCGGAGGGGACTGGGTTTATCACTCCCATCTTTGATAGGTCTCTTACACAATGTAAGAATGCCTGTTTCTTTATCTGGTCTGAAGATAAGCGAGACAGGTGGAACCTTCCCTTTGGAGGAAGTCCCTTGAATTCTAACAGGTATCCCTTGGAAACTATCTCTAGTGCCCAGGGATCCAGAACATCTCTTGCCCAAGCCTGAGCGAAGAGAGATAGTCTGCCCCCTACCAGATCCGGTCCCGGATCGGGGGCTACTCCTTCATGCTGTCTTGGTAGCAGCAGCAGGTTTCTTGGTTTGTTTACCCTTGTTCCAGCCTTGCATGGGCTTCCAAGCGGGTTTGGGCTGGGCCGCGTTACCTTCTTGTCTAGCGGCAGTGGAGTTATTAGCCGGTCCGTTCCTGAAATTGCGAAAGGAACGAAAATTAGACTTGTTCTTAGCCTTAAAAGGCCTATCCTGTGGGAGGGCATGGCCCTTACCCCCAGTGATGTCTGAAATAATTTCCTTCAATTCCGGCCCAAAAAGGGTCTTACCCTTGAAAGGAATATTCAGTAACTTAGTCTTGGACGACACGTCAGCCGACCAGGATTTTAGCCAAAGTGCCCTCCACGCTACTATAGCAAAACCTGAGTTTTTCGCCGCCAATTTCGTTATTTAAGAGGCGGCATCCAATATAAAGGAATTAGCTAACTTTAATGCGTGAATTCTGTCCATGACTTCTTCATAGGAAGTCTCTTTCTGGAGCGACCTTTCTAGTTCTTCGAACCAAAAGGACGCCGCTGAAGTGACAGTAATAACACACGTAGCTGGCTGAAGGATGAACCCTTGCTGAACAAATATCTTTTTAAGCAATCCTTCCAATTTTTTATCCATAGGATCCTTGAAAGCACAGCTGTCCTCTATAGGAATAGTTGTGCGCTTCGCTAGTGTTGAAACAGCTCCCTCAACCTTCGGGACCATTTGCCATGCGTCCCTTCTAGGGTCTACTATTGGAAAAATTTTCTTAAATATAGGAGGTGGGGCAAAGGGTACACCTGGCTTCTCCCACTCCTTTTCCACTATGTTCGCTACCCTCTTAGGTATTGGAAAAGCGTCGTCGTGCACTGGGACCTCAAAAAATTTGTCCAATTTGCACAACTTCTATGGTACTACCATGGAATCACCGTCATCCAGAGTAGCTAATACCTCCTTACGCAAAGCGCGGAGATGTTCTAGCTTAAACTTAAATGCCACTAGATCAGGTTCTGCCTGTTGAGAATTTTTTCCTGAGTCTGAAATTTCACCCTCAGACAGCCCTTCCCTCACAGCCAATTCCGATTGATGTGAGGGTAAAATAGATAAGGCATCGTCAGCGTCTGATTGTTCATCCTTTTTATCTGTATTTTAAACTGAACAATCACGCTTTCTCTGAATAACTGGCAGTTTGGATAAAAGATTTGCTATAGAATTATCCACTACTGCTGATAATTGTTGCATAGAAATAAGCACTGGCGCGCTAGGTGTCGCCTGCGCGGGCAAAGCTGGTGTAGACACAGAAGGAGAGGATGTAGAGCTATCCCCACTACCTTCATTAGATAAATCATCTTGGGCAATATTATGAAAAATAACAGAGCTGTCCTGATTTTGTTTGGACGCTATGGCGCAATTATCACAAACACTCGAAGGGGGAACCACATTTGTCTCTATACACACAGAACATAGGTTATCTGATGGAACAGACATGTTAAACAGATTTAGGCAGGCAAACAATGCAATAAAAACGATTTTAAACAAAAACGTTACTGTCTCTTTAAATAATAAAATGACACATTAATTTCTGAATGTTCAAAAAACTATGAAGGCAATATCCGATTTTTCTGAAATTTGGACCCCAGTGTCTTAATGCTTAGAAAGTATTGCACAGCAAATATGGAGACTCTAGCTCTTAAAACAAGCAAACCGGAGCTAATTGTTGGATTTAACAGTTTTTACACACCACAATCCCAGCTACAGCCTTGCTGCAGCTTTTTACCTTCCTTAGGGGTCACCATTCACAGAAAAAAGCCTTTTGGAGTCACTTTCTGAACCACAGGACCCTCTCACATGAATCTGCATGCACTGCCTTGAAATTCAACTGCACAGCTGAAGTGCCAAAATAAGGCTTCCTCCCTCAGCACACTAGAGTGAAAGGGCCTTCCTGACTAGATTTAGGTGTCTAAAACAAGCCAGATCAATAAAAAACGTTCCCAAGTGTATGTGAGCTTATAAAATATTTCAAATGGTATAATATTGTAATAAAAAACCAATCGATTTAGCCCCTAACAATGTCTACCAGCATAAAAAACAAAAAGGGGAAGCCTGTTATCTTTTTTGCTGAGGTGAAAGAAAAATGGCTTACCGTTTCCCCTGAGGGGAAAAATGACTGTCATCTAGCATTAGCCTGTGTTGTTAGAAGGAGACTAGTCATACCTGAAGCAGATGAGTCTGCAAACTGTTACCCCCAACTGAAGTTCTCTTGTTTCAACAGTCCTGCGTGGTAACAGTAATGGATTTTAGTTACTTGTGCTAAAATCATAGCCCTCTTAAACAGAAATCTTCATCACTTTTCTGTTATAGAGTAAATAGTACAAGCCAGCACTATTTTAAAATAACAAACTCTTGATAGAAGAATAAAAAACTACAACTAACACCACAAACTCCTCGCCATCCCCGTGGTAGATGCTACTTGTTCAGAGCGGCAAGGAGAATGACTGGGGGGCGGAGCCAGAGGGGGAGCTATATGGACAGCTCTTGCTGTGTGCTCTCCTTGCCTTTCCCTGTGGGGGAGAACATTTCCCACAAGTAATGGATGACGCCGTGGACCGGACACACCAATGTTGGAGAAAATAGTTTTTTTCCAGATTGTTACATTTCTGGAAAGCATTACCTGTATATAGAATATATTTTTTTGTATAAGCAAAGCAAGAGCAATAATTTCGTAATGTGCAGAGAGCATAGTACATCAATCCACTCAAAGAGGCCTATTTATCAAGCCGTCAACCGCAAATACCCTGGAATTCCAGAGCATAACTGTGGCGAGCCTGATTCGCCTTATTAATTAAAGCCTACAGACCGGCAAAAGTTGAAATTTGTGACGTAACATACGATCCGCCGGTCTCAGTCCGACACAGATCGATGCTTATGTCATTACAGATGTTTCGAATACAAATTCGGCACTATCTGAAAACTTTTGCAAGTTATCAAATTTCTAACAGGTTCGCTCGCCACTATTCCGGTCCAGCATACCTGGTTTTCAATTTGCCACCATGGAGGCTGCGGATGCCATAGAAATCAATGGGAGTCTGAAAGCAGCAAAAGCTTATGTTCGCTGCTGCCTGATATCCCATTGATTTCTATGGTTGAAAACCAGTAAAGTTTACACCTAACACCCTAACATAAGCCCCGAGTCTAAACCCCCCTAATCTGCCGCCCGACATCGCCGCCACCTACATAATGTTATTAACCCCTATCCCGCCGCTCCCGGACCCCATCGCCACTAAATACATTTATTAACCCATATCCGAAATAAAAGTATTAACGCCTAACACTGCCACAACTAATTAAATGTATTAACCCCTATCCCGCCGCTCCCAGACCCCACCGCAACTAAATAAATGTATTAACCCCTATCCCGCCACTCCCGGACCCCACCGCAACGAAATAAATCTATTAACCCCTATCCCGCCGCTCCCAGACCCCACCACAACTAAATAAATATATTAACCCCTATACCGCTGCTCCCTAAACCCCTGGCCTCCCACATCACTACCGCTCCCGGACCCCACCGCAACTAAATAAATCTATTAACCCCTATCCCGCCACTCCCAGACCCCACCACAACTAAATAAATATATTAACCCCTATACCGCCGCTCCCAGACCCCTCCGCAATTAAATAAATGTATTAACCCCTAAACCCCTGGCCCCTCACATCACCATAAACTAAATTAACCTATTAAACCCTAAACCTAACAACCCGCTAACTTTACATTAAATATTAACTCATCCCTATCTTATAATAAATTTAAACTTACCTTAGAATTAAAATAAACTATATTAAACTATTAATTAACCTACCCTAACTATTATACTAAAAATACATTAAATTACATTAAACTATATTAAACTATTAATTAACCTACCCTGTTATACTAAAATTACATTAAACTACAAATTAAATTAACTATATTACATATTTAAACACCTAACCCTACTCAAATTATTTAAATCTACAATAAAAAATTACTAAGTTACAAAAAAATAACAACTAAGTTACACAAAATAAAAAACACTAAGTTACAAAAAATAATAAACACTAAATTACACAAAATAAAAAATGCTAAATTACAAAAAAAATAAACACTAAATTATACAAAATAAAAAATAAATTATCAAATATTTAAACTAATAACACC
Source organism: Bombina bombina (assembly GCF_027579735.1). Lineage (NCBI taxonomy): Eukaryota > Metazoa > Chordata > Amphibia > Anura > Bombinatoridae > Bombina > Bombina bombina. The sequence goes on along the minus strand of NC_069502.1, from coordinate 469,886,286 downwards.
TAATCTAATAGCCCTATCAAAATAAAAAAGCCCCCCCAAAATAAAAAAACCCTAGCCTACAATAAATTACGCTTGCATTCTAGTGGCTGGCTGATTGGAATAGTCAACAGAATGCAAGCTCAATCCTATTGGCTGATTGGATTAGCCAATAGCATGAAAGCTCAATCCTATTGGCTGATTGCAACAGCCAATAGGATTTTTTCCACCTTAATTCCTATTGGCTGATAGAATTCTATCAGCAAATCGGAATGTAAGGGACACCATCTTGGATGAAGTCATTTAAAGGGAAACTTCATTGTTCAGAAGACGCCGGAAGAAGAGGATGCTCCGCGCCGGATATCTTGAATATGGAGCCGCTCCGCGCCGGATGGATGAAGATAGAAGATGCCGTCTGGATTAAGATTTCTGCCCGATTGGATGAAGACTTTTGCCCGCTTGGATGAAGACTTCTGCCGGTTTCGCTGAGGACTTCTGCCGCTTCGTTGAGGATGGATGTCGGGTCTTCAAAAACTGTAAGTGGATCTTCGGGGGGTTAGTGTTAGTTTTTTTTTAAGGGTTTATTGGGTGGGTTTTAATTTTAGATTAGGGGGTTGGGCTGAAAAAGAGCTAAATGCCCTTTTAAGGGCAATGCCCATACAAATGCCCTTTTCAGAGCAATGGGGAGCTTAGGTTTTTTAGATAGGTTTTTATTTGCGGGGCTTGGTTGTGTGGGTGGTGGGTTTTACTGTTGGGGGGGTGTTTGTATTTTTATTTACAGGTAAAAGAGCTGATTTCTTTGGGGCAATGCCCCGCAAAAGGCCTTTTTAAGGGCCATTGGTAGTTTATTGTAGGCTAGTTTTTTTTTATTTTGGGGGGCTTTATTATTTTGATAGGGCTATTGGATTAGGTGTAATTAGTTTAAATATTTGATAATTTATTTTTTATTTTGTGTAATTTAGTGTTTATTTTTTTTTGTAACTTAGTGTTTTTTTATTTTGTGTAATTTAGTGTTTATTATTTTTTGTAACTTACACCTAGATTACGAGTTTTGCCTTAGAGGCTATGCGGTGCTAACGAGCAGTTTTCCCTCACTGCTCACTTACATGCAGCGCTGGTATTACAAGTTTTCAGAAACCCGTCGTTAAAAGTAGTGAGCGTTGAACAAAATTTAGCTCATTACCGCACTCCAATACCAGCGTTGCTTAAGTCATCGGTGAGCTGGTATAACGTGCTCGTGCACGATTTCCCCATAGGAATCAACGGGGAGAGCCGGCTGAAAAAAAGTCTAACACCTGCAAAAAAGCAGCGTAAAACTCACTAACGCAACCCCATTGATTCCTGTGGGGAAATAAAAGTTATGTCTACACCTAACATGAACCCCGAGTCTAAACACCCCTAATCTTACACTTATTAACCCCTAATCTGCCGCCCCTGACATCGCTGACACCTACATTATATTATTAACCCCTAATCTGCCGCTCCGGACACCGCCGCCACCTACATTATACTTATTAACCCCTAATCTGCTGCCACCAACATCGCTGACATCTACATTATATTTATTAACCCCTAATCTGCTGTCCCAAATGTCGCTGCCACCTACCTACACTTATTAACCCCTAATCTGCCGCCCCCAATGTCGCCACCACTATAATAAACAAATGAACCCCTAAACCACCACACTCTTGCCTCGCAAACATTAGTTAAATATTATTAACCCCTAATATGCCGGCCCTAACATCGCCGCCACCTACCTACATTTATTAACCCCTAATCTGCCGCCCCCAACGTCGCCGCCACTATATTAAAGTTATTAACCCCTAAACCTAAGTCTAACCCTAAACCTAACACCCCCTAACTTAAATATAATTTAAATAAATCTAAATAAATATTACTATCATTAACTAAATTATTCCTATCTAAAACTAAATACTTACCTGTAAAATAAAACCTAAAATAGCTACAATATAACTAATAGTTACATTGTATCTATCTTAGGGTTTATTTTTATTTTACAGGCAAGTTTGTATTTATTTTAACTAGGTAGAATAGTTATTAAATAGTTATTAACTATTTAATAACTACCTAGTCAAAATAAAGACAAATTTACCTGTAAAATAAAACCTAACCTTAGTTACACTAACACCTAGCAATACACTATAATTAAAGGGACACTCAATCAAAATTAAACTTTCATTATTCAGATAGAGCATGCAATTTTAAACAACTTTCCAATTCACTTCCATTAACAAAATGTGCACATTATTTTTATATTTAAACTTTTTGAGTCACCAGCTCCTACTGAGCATGTGCAAGAATAAGTGTGTATGCATTTGTGAATGGCTGATGGCTGTCACATGGTACGTGTATGCATTTGTGAATGGCTGATGGCTGTCACATGGTACAGGGGGAGTGGAAAAAGACATAACTTTTAAAATTGTCAGAAAAAAAATCTACTATGCATTTGAAGTTCAGACTAAGTGCTATTGCATTGTCTTGTTATCTTGCATTTATTGATTTTTCAAATCTACTGTGTTGACTGGTGCTTTAAATAAATTAACTAAATTAAATACAATTACCTAAATTAAATTAAATTAGCTAAAGTACAAAAAAAAGGGCATTTGGATGGGCATTGCCCTTAAAAGGACAGTTAGCTCTTTTGCAAGCCCAAACCCCCAATCTAAAAAATAAACCCACTCAATACACCCTTAAAAAAACCTAACACTAACCCCCTGAAGATAGACTTAACGGGAGATGTCTTCATCCAAACCGGGCGAAGTGGTCCTCCAGACGGGCAGAAGTCTTCATCCAAGCCGGGCAGAAGTGCTCCTCCAGACGGGTAGAAGTCTTCATCTAGACGGCATCTTCTATCTTCATCCATCCGGCGCGGAGCGGCTCCATCTTCATGACATCCGACACGGTTCATCCTCTTCTTCCGACGACTAAAACAGAATGAAGGTACCTTTAAGTGACGTCATCCAAGATGGCGTCCCTTAGATTCTGATAGGCTGATAGAATTCTATCAGCCAATTGGAATTAAGGTAGAAAAAATCCTATTGGCTGATGCAATCAGCCAATAGGATTGAAGTTCAATACTATTGGCTGATCCAATCAGCCAATAGGATTGAGCTTGCATTCTAATGACTGTTCCAATCAGTCAATAGAATGCAAGCTCAATCCAATTGGATCCTGTTATATTGTAGCTAGCTTAGGGTTTATTTGACAGGTAAGTATTTAGTTTTAAATAGGAATAATTTAGTTAATGATAGGAATTTTTTAGTTAGATTTCTTTTAATTATATTTAAGTTAGGGGGTGTTAGGGTTAGACTTAGATTTAGGGGTTAATAACTTTAATATAGTGGCGGCGATGTTGGGGATGGCAGATTAGGGGTTAATAATATTTAACTAGTGTTTGCAAGGAGGGAGTGCGGCGGTTTAGGGTTAATATATTTATTATAGTGGCGGCGATGTCCGGTTCGGCAGATTAGGGGTTAAAATTTTTCTTTTAGTGTTTGCGATGTGGGAGGGCCTCGGTTTAGGGGTTAATAGGTAGTTTATGGGTGTTTGTGTACTTTTTAGCACTTTAGTTAAGAGTTTTATGCTACGGCTTTGTAGTGTAAAAATCTTAACTACTGACTTTAAAATGCGGTACCAGTCTTGACAGGAGAGGGTCTACCGCTCACTTTTTGGCAGACTCGTAATACCAGAGCTATGCAAGTCCCATTGAAAAAAAGAGGATACGCAATTTACGTAAGTGGATTTGTGGTATTGCCAAGTCTGGCCAAAACTGTGAGTGGTAGACCTGTACCTGCAAGACTCATAATACCAGCGGGCGTTAAAAAGCAGCGTTAGGACCGGCTAACGTTGCTTTTTAAGCTTACCTCAAAACTCGTAATCTAGGCGTTAGTATTTTTTTACTGTAGATTTAAATAATTTGAGTAGGGTTAGGTGTTTAAATATGTAATATAGTTAATTTAATTTGTAGTTTAATGTAATTGTAGGATAATAGTTAGGGTAGATTAATGAATAGTTTAATATAGTTTAATGTAATTTTAGTATAATAGTTAAGGTAGGTTAATTAATAGTTTAATATAGTTTATTTTAATTCTAAAGGTAAGTTTAAATATATTATAAGATAGGGATGAGTTAATATTTAATGTAAAGTTAGCGGGTTGTTAGGTTTAGTGGTTAATAGGTTAATTTAGTTTATGGTGATGTGGGGGGCAGGCGGTTTAGGGGTTAATAGGTTTAGTAAGTGATAGTGATGTGGGAGGCCAGGGGTTTAGGGGTTAATACATTTATTTAGCGATGGCGCAGTCCGGGAGCGGCGGGATAGGGGTTAATAACTTTATTTAGGTTGCGGCGGGGTCCGGGCGTGGCGTGATAGGGGTTAATAACTTTATTTAGGTTGCGACTGGGTCCGGGAGTGGTGTGATAGGGGTTAATAATTATTAGAGTTGCGGTGGGCCCCCAGGAGCGGAGGGATAGGGGTTAATAACTTTATTAGAGTTGCGGAGGGCTCCGGGAGCCGAGGGATAGGGGTTAATAACTTTATTAGAGTTGCGGTGGGCTCCGGGAGTGGTGGGATAGGGGTTAAACATTATAGTATAGTGGCGGTGTTTAGTGACAGGGTATATATAAAGTTGTGAAAAAGCCGAATAGCAGCGAGATCGATGACTGTTAGTTAACAACAGTCCGATGCTCATCACTCCGAATGACTGTTAGTTAACAACAGTCCGATGCTCATCAACCTGTACTTGGTGCGCAGCTTTTTGACAGCTTTTTTTATAAATATGGAGAGCATATTCAGGTCCGCGGCCGCGATGTTAGGTGAGCGTATTGGTCCCAGTGAATGCAGCACAGTTGACAACTTGATAAGTAGGCCTCAAAATCTCTACTAATCAATTGGATTAAGAGCACGTTCCAACAAAATTCATCCACCAAGCGAGACCACGTAATACATTTCAAGATCTATAAGAAATTACCTTTAACAAATATAATATGGGTCATGTATCTCCATTTTAATTCAAAAGTTACAAATAAATAAATAAATAGATTTAATCTTGAAGCCTAATTTGAATATATGTGACAATTACAAACATAATTTACAATATCTATACTTTATGGACTAAACATCTTATAACTATGTTGTTATATAGTAAACTCTCAATTAACCGGCACCTATGGGGATTGGTAGATTCCGGATAAGTGTATTTCTGGTTGCTTAAGAGTTACTATTAAATAGGCCCAACTAGTTCTATAACCCAGAATTTACTGTATTTACTTGATACTGTATTAATATTTAAATACATACAAGGGTTAGTGTAGCAGAAAAGAGTCCTGAGACATCAATTGCTGTGCCTGTCTATTGGTCTAGCTACAAGATCTGGACTGTTTGTTTGTTATAGAGCACATTTATGTTCTAACATGTTTCCTTTTTTTTTTCCGGTTGCTTGAGAGTGCCGGTTGCTTGAGTTCCGGATAACTGAGAGTCTACTGTATTAAATTCTGTACAGTCAAATCACTCGACTACAGGAGCACCTAGTGAAGTACTGCATTATAATGTATTTCAGGTCTTTCAGGGGTGTATTCTTTATTTTTATTTTAATCTTATTCTCTTCTTCTTTAAACATAAAACCCTATAATTAAACCTTGGTCATCAATTATGTATGTAACTACAATTTATTATTATACATTTATTCAGTGTCTGTGCTCTCTTCCTGGGAAATTTTCCAAATTTCCCTACATTTCATTTGTACCTGGTCTTTAATTAAAGTGTGAAACTATTTTGGATTTTCTGGCTCATCACTATATTATGGTTTTGTGTGATACGTTTTCTAAGATCTCTGTCTCTTAAGCCAATTCTGAGCGAATTCTATTTAATTAAATTACGGTGGTTCTCTATCTATAGAAAGAACACGAAACTTGATTTTTTTGTAAGAATTAAGAAGAAAGTTCTGTTTTGTTGATATTAAACCTAAAATCAATCTCAAGTGACATCAGTATTCTCAATGTGTTTTCCCTCTAAGACAAATAAAATAGTTTTCACACTTCACTGATAATTCAATACAATGTTGTTTAATGTCAGGGTTAGATAAATAAATCACATAAGAAAGATTCAGCTTTAATTATTACAATGCACAGTGCAGTTTTTTCTTCTTTAAAGGAATAATAAAGTTTAAGTAATTAGTTAAAGGGAAACTATACTAAAAAATTGGTCTTTCAACGAAAGGGCAGCATCTAAACATATCTTTTTTTCTGCATTAAAATATTTATAGTAAAGTTGGTTAAATTTAAACTAAGATAATACAGCTGAATCAGCTAATGGTCATTGGCAGATATTTACTTCCTACTACTGCTCATTGGCTGATGGGTACTTCCCACTAATGTTCAAAGAGCATTGGCAATAAGTACCTATAAGTCGATAAGCATTAGTAGGAAGTGCACAGTTGGTACTGGTATGTTAATTTTAATTTAAATGTAAGTAGCTTTGAGAAACGCTTTATAAACCCTGTAATTCTAGGTGCATGGAATTTATTACTTAAACGGTGGAAAGCCCCTGATGCACCCAGTATTGCAGAATTGGTCAATAAATTATATATGCAAATGGCAATTGAGATACATGATATAAAGTTATTTTATTAAGCACATTTTAGATCTTTTTTTCTAAATAGGAAAAAAAATCATCCTATTTTGGCCAATAACAGTTCAACTTCAATTTGTTTTCCCTCTTGTGAAGTCACCTACTTTCCTAGCATTTATCCAGGAAGAACTTCTTCCTTCACACTGGATATCCAAAATACATAATAGAGTAGAGAAATCAGAAGAGATATAGGGGCCAATTTACCAAGCAGCGATTGCTGCTTATTCCGCTCGAGCCTTCTGGCTCACTGGAAACGGGAGTTAAGAAGCAGCGGTCGCGAATGTGTAGGGGGTGGCTTTGCACAAGCATTTCACCAGAAAATGGCAATATATTCCAAAAAAGTGGGCTGAACCTCGCTATGCTGGCGGGTGGCAATTTGTCTCGCATAGGATATAATGGGGATTGCAACATCAGCAAAATTCATATGTAAATTCAGTTTCACTGTATATTCACTAGATTTGTCACACTGGGAAATATATATCACCACTGGAAAGCATATGAGACTGATGTGGCTGAAAAAGTATAGCTTAAATGGAGTCCAGTGTTTTAAAAATTAGAAAACCACTGTGATTATTCCCCATTAAAATATAGATTACGCCTATAGAATGCCATTGAAACTCCCGTGGAATGTCTATATATTCATCATGTCTGCAATCTACCCCCCCAAAAAAAAACTTCCTATTAAAACTAAAGGTGCTGGGGATGTGGTATATGAAATGTGCATATACATTGTTTAAAGTTTATGTATAGTATAGTATAGTGTTAGAATATTTATAAACTTGTAAATAACTTGTATTGTGTCCTCTGGCGTGTTTTTTTAACTTATTTTAAGAATACAATTGCGTATTCGCAATATTCATATTTCCAATATATAAAAAACTGCAATCATGATCTCAATATTTACATTTACATAAGATTGTGAATGCGCAATAGCGATCTCAATATTCATATTTCCACAATACTGGGATTGTGATTGCGCAGTCGTGTTTTACTTATAATAGTGTGATCATACTGTAGCAGATGTGTTCTATATTAATATATATCTATAGCTATATCTATCTATATAGATATATATATACAGGTGGCCATGCAGCTTTGAATATATCGTCAATATCAGAATAGCATCGCAACTCACTGAAACGTAAGGTAAAATGCCTCTTGGCGATGCTGTCTTTAAACAGTACTGTCAGCCCTTTTAAATATTTCATTGCAACTGATCCCTTTTGAAATCTCAGAGCCCCAGAATCTGCTTAGCAAAATAAACAGCTCTCGAGATAAAAATTTCCTTTCTAAACTGATTTGAGGGACTTGCCTTTAGATTTCCATTACGTGAACATTTAAATCCAAGAAATTTTTGGTAACTGGGATTTTTGTATGAAAAAATACAATCAGAGTGTTGTCTGCCTAAATTTGAAAGACAAATACAGCCATCAATATTCCCTATTTAGGTCTAGTATACGAGTAGAGCTCTATTTATCACACGTTGAAAGTAAAAAGTTTTTAAGTGTGCACTAATCCAACGCATGCAAAAAGCCAAAGGTACAATATTGCGACTGTGTAATGCATTCTTCTAAAGACTTCAATGGAGTGAGAAAAGTGGGAAAAAAGTTGCACACAACAGATCTAATTTTCTCAAGTGTACTAACACGCCATAAAATATGAATATTTTACATTCCAATGTTCTTCACATAGTAGAATATGTTCTGTTTATTCATACACCGATTATATTTAGTAAGTAGTTATTGTGCTCAAGATAGTTGTATTGATCTGCCGTGATTGCTAATTACTAGTATGTGATTAACGGGACATTTAACTGCTGGGTACAATACCATAGTTACTACATACTATGCTATTATTTTTACTTCTGTACCTTCATTTCTCTTTAAAGCTACTCTCCTATTTTAACTCATTATTTGTACAGAAGCCAGTTGATTAAGCTCTGCATCTTTATTTATGGGCCATCTTGGTACACACACATTATTGCAGTCCACTTTCACAAATAAGTGATGCTGGCTTTTGAAAGTGGTACCTTGCACTTTGGATGAGCTTTCACAATTGAAAGCAGAAGAGGTACATATTTGCAGTTTTTTACACAGTTTAAAAGTTCCATAACAAACACAAAAATGCCCACATGAGCAATATCGAGAAATGCATCCACTGCATAAATGTAAAGATACTGATCTGTAGTATGCACACTAAACTGAATTATTCGCATTATTCAAGAAGACACTAATATTCTGTGAATGTGCACCACTTCTGTCACAGGGTAGAAGAAGACTTAAAGGGACAGTCTAGTCAAAATTAAACTTTCATGATTCAGATAGGGCATACCATTTTAAACAATTTTCCTATTTACTTTTATAATCAGATTTGCTTTGTTCTCTTGGTATTCTTTGTTAAAAAGTAGGCTCATATGCTAATTTCTAAGCCCTCGAAGGCTGCCTCTTCACGTGTGCCATATAGCTAACATTGTGCTAACTCCCGTGGAGTTATTTATGAGTCAGCACGGATTGGCTAAAATGCATGTCTGTCAAAAAAAAATAACACAAGGGGCAGTCTGCAGAGGCTTAAATACAAGGTAATTACAGAGATAAAAGTGTATTAATATAACCGTGTTGGTTATGCAAATGGTAATAAAGGGATAATCTATCTTGTTAAACAATAAATATTCTGGAGTAGACTGTCAAGTAAAAATTAAACTTTCATGATTCAGATAGGGAATTCAATTTTAAACAACTTTCGACTTTACTTTTATCAACAAATTCTCTTTGTTCTCTTGGTATTCTTTTTTAAAAGCAAAACCTAGGTAGGTTCTTAAACTGATTTCTAAGACATTAAAGCCGACCTCTTATTTCAGTGCATTTTTAAAGTTGTTTACAGTTAGACACTGCTAGTTCATGAATGGAAGATAAACAGCCTGACCCATCGCACCGCGGGACACAAGAGGAGCACGCCAAACACCTGAACACATCACTGTTCACATATTAGGATTGGACACTTATTTTTTACATCACAGCAATTTTTGGGACATTGATAAGTACTTTTTTTATATATTTTACTAATCGCCACAAATATCATTGTTTATCTGTGATATCTGATTATTTCAATGTATCACTAATATTATACACAAATTGTCCTGAGCACTTGTTTTACACACAATTTATTTTCGTCATTATTATAATTTTTTACACATACCAAACACTGTGCTGTTTATAAAAAAATAATTTTTTTTTTTTTTTTTTTTTTTTTTTTTTTTTTTTTTTTTATTTATGCATACGGGTACAAACCCAATCATAAAGTGGTAGGTCCCACTTTGATAACCTGTGCTCCAAGCGCATCCTCTTAAGTTTTTTCCTCCTCAGGAATTTCTTTTTATACTGCTAGTTCATGTATGCCATATAGATAATATTGTGCTCACTCCTGTGGAGTCAGCACTGATTGGCTAAAATGCAAGTCTGTCAAATTAACTGAGATAACGGGGCAGTCTGCAGAGGCTTAGATACAAGGTAATAACAAAGGTAAAATGTATATTAATATAACCATGTTAGCTGTGCAAAAGCTAGGGAGTGGGTGATAAAAGGGTTATGTATCTTTTTTAACAATAGCATTTTTTAAATAGACTGTCCCTTTAAATTCCAAAATGGTGACATCCAGTGTTAAGATGCAGAACATCAATATTAAGCACTTTTGAAGGGTAAAACTTAGCAGTTTAGTGTTGTTTTAACCACCAAGAGGTATCAAATTATGGAGATTAGTTAAAAATTGACAGTCAAAAGTTTCCATGAGTGGATAAAAATATAAAAAGGGGGGTGCTAAAATGAATTTGACACTATGGCCCCCATGTATCAAAAGGCGTGCGGACAGCTTCTAAACTTGAGAAGCTGTCCACACGCCTTTGCGGCATAGGGGCTGTAGGTTTGTTCATCCGCTGGCCCGTATGCAGCATTACATACTCTGCTGAGTGTGTAATGCCCACCCCTTCAGAGAAGGGACTGTCAATCATGAGAGCGAGCTCTCTGTGATTTCTCTTCGCCACCTAAGAGGTGGCAAAGAGTGTGTGAACCTGCCCCACAAGGGCTCCAGAGCAGCTCTATATGACATTGAGAAGGACATTTGGGGCTAGATTATGAGTGGAGTGCAATATCACGCTTATACTAGCGCAGTATATGCATTCCACTCAGTAATATCAGCACACGGAAATTTGCCCTGGTATTACAGGTGTAGCGCAATGTGAATGCGACCTCACGTTCGCATTGCCTGGAGAACAAGCGCTCACAAGAGCGTGCTTCTATAGGCTTCAATGGGAGCCTCGTTTTCATGCCGGCAGCAACCAGCAAACCACCGCAGGGGAAAAATTGTGCGGTGTTGGGCAGCACAGTCCTCCATTGACCTCCATATGTTTATACTATAGGGGAGTGGTTGTGTGTCTTCTGAGAAACAGATATTAGATACACCCCGTTTTTACTTTTTGATTATTTTTTTAAAGGGGAAGTTCTATGGGTGCCCCACCTGATTCAGTGTAGCGCTGTCATTTTCTCCTGTTTTTGGACCTCCATGTAAAAGCACTTTTAGTGACGTTTTTTTCTAACACCCCACATGCCCTTACTTTAACCTCTTATAACTGTTTTGTACAGTTTTTTAAAAAAAAATTGTCATATATTTATTTGATGTTACTGTACTGTCCTCTTTATTTTGGGGGCAATTGGGGTAACTTTTTTCATTAACTAGTACAATTAATAGAAAAAGTTTATCATGAAAATTAAAGCGCAGTGCAAATTGATTTTCAAATATGTAGATTCTAATATCTTATTTGGCTTTTTAAATGTTATTTATTTTTTTTGAAATAAAGTAATTGCACTTAAGTTATTCCACTATAATATTACAAAGCTCACCCTTTCATTAACTCTATGGATATTTAGTTTGTGGGCCTGATTCACATTTTCAATATGTTATTTAAAGCTGAAATACTTCTAAAGCAATAAAGGCTTTTTCTGAAGATTAATTAGACAGCTGCAGAACAAGTACCAGAGAGTCTACCCAATCAATTCCCCACTATGGCCATTGATTGAGCTTGAGTGTTTTAGGTTTAATCACCAGAGTAGTTTCTTGTATCAAGGCTATGCCAATACTTCTACTTAGACAGGATAATTTACACGTTATTCATTTTGTCTAGCTTGCAATACGAGTACAATAAAACATGCTTAGTTCTGTTCGCTTTTTCCCTCCTTCTCTTTTTCTATGTGCCAAATTTTACTTTTAACAGTTATCTCATTTTGGAATTTTTGAATACAGCAACAAATATGGCTACAAACTTGAATTTCACACCAGAAGCCAAGATAATTTTGAGTGCTGAGAATAAGAAATACAATATAAGACTTCCAGTGTAGCAGGATAAAAGAAAATCTACTCTTACCAGATAAATTACCAAACAAATTATTTTATAAAAAAAAATGTCACATAGCTAGAGGAAAAAGATTAAAAATATTGATAAAAGCATGCATGCCAGGCAGATATGTTTCTAAGGAACGCACATGTGTAAGCTCACAGGTTTTTAACCCAACAAAATAGGGGTCAAGGCGAGAGGGAACACATGGGAATGGAGTTCCTACACTATTTTTGCAGGAGGAACTAAGTTCCCCCTGGACAAAGAACACAAATGCTTCAGTAAACACTGCTGCTGCTGGGGGTGGGAGGAGCTGGAGCACAGTCGGGTTAGAAGGATAGTGAGATCCTCTAGTAATGAGCAGTAATACTTCCTATAATACACTAAATCCAAGCCTATCAGTGGTCCTGCTATGTGATCACCCTTCACTGTGTGTAACACATGGTGCTTACATTTCTGTGTGACTTGCTCTGGTTTTTTTTAGTTCCCTTCAGCAGAAATAGGATTATTGCACCATAAGTGGGTGAGACTCTGTGACAAAGGAAGATTATCAGGCCCAAAGGCAACCATTCAACCCTTCATTGGATTAAATTTGATTTAATTAATTATGTATATTATTAATGTATTCATTATTTATGCAATTATTAATGTATAGATTATATAAATATAAATACAGTGTGTGTGTGTGTGTGTGTATATATATATATATATATATATATATATATATATATAATATAAATAAATCCCAGCCAATCAGGGCGGTTCTTTATCTTTGAAAACAAGAAGTAGCATCCAATATATCCGAGATATTTAAAAGGTTGCTGGAACAAGTCCATCTCACTCTATTACGGATACTTTGTAAATAACCTGTTATGTTACAGTTTCAACTTTTCTTCGTTACTTTGTGAACAGTGTATTGTGTAACAGTCACAAGATAATAGTAAATGCTACTATTATCTTGTGACTTCTTGTTTTCAAAGTTAAAGAACCGTCCTGATTTGTTTAAAGGCTGTATAGTCACTTGATTTCTTACAGGTGGTACTGGTCTTCACCCCCTGGGGACGCCCTGGGGGTGTTACGATTACTTTGCTTATTTTGCAATATATTATTGTTCATTGTATGGTACGGATATGTATGGTGGATGGGGTATGTGTGGATTTGAGTGAGCTAACATTTAGACTTTTTCTGATTTATTATTGTATAGTGTGAAGCAATATACACTATTAAAATCCTTTGTTGAAAGATTTCTAAGACTCATTGGCTGGGATTTATTTATATAATATTATTATTGAGTCAAGGACCAGACTCTGTCCCGTGCTGGTGAGTTCCCACACTTTTTTTGTAGGACTTGACCCCTGCAACAAAGTTAAAATGAAATGGTGCACATACAGCTGACTCACATTTTTAAGATTTGCTAGATAGCCTTCTTTATTCAGACTATCATAGCATTAATGCAGATTTTTCTCTATTAGATAGGGACATCAATATTTCTTAAAGTAATTTGTCTTTGCTTTTTAAATTATGCACCACACATACTTATATTGATTACATCTGGTACATTATTTAACTTTGACTGTGAAAAACCAATTACTATATATATATATATATATATATATATATATATATATATATATATATATATATATATATTAGCAATTTGAGAGCACTCGCACAACCGGGTCAACTTGCCAGGGTGCATGCAAAAATATGGATAGAAAAGAACAAATGGCTTGCACTCACTGGACTTTTGAAATACGTCTGAGGTAGGGGATACGGTCCCCGAAACATCACAAATAAAGGCATGTATTTCAAAAGTCCAGTGAGTGCAAGCCATTTGTTCTTTTTTATATATATATATATATACACAGAACAGGACTGCACTATCAGACTGGACCGGGTAGCTGTGCTGTCCCCAGAGTCACAGGCAGTTAACCCCAGACAGGTCTGAGTGCAAGAACCATAGGGAAAATTACAAAACAATTTAATACAACACACAGAGAAAGTCCAGCACTCACTTACAAGCTCTCAGCTAAGATTAAAAGCAAAAATGGAAGGGTTGGTTACCGCATCTGGCTAAATGGGACAAGCCCAAGTACCATGTCAAGGTCCCTTCCAAAACCTGGGACCCTAAAACAGCCACACAATGCAAGCTCTCAATCCAACAAACTGGGAACAAGTGAAGGGTGCACAGGCTTATGTAATCACCCTAGACGTATGCAAAACATGGAAGGAGACTGCACTCTCAGACTGGACTGGGTACACATCCCATTACCCTGCAACATGCTCAGCCCTGGGTGCTCACTGGAACTCACAGGAAGCTGTGCTGTCCCCAGAGTCACAGGCAGTTAACCCCAGACAGGTCTCGGTGCAAGAACCAAAGGAAACATTACAAAATGAACCCTTCCATTTTTGCTTTTAATCTTAGCTGAGAGCTTGTAAGTGAGTGCTGGACTTTCTCTGTGTGTTGTATTAATTTGTTTTGTAATGATTTATTTTCTTCTATAGAGAAATGAAAGTTCTCCTACAAATGTGTGCATTAAAGTTCTCCAGTGCTACCGTGGAGAACAGCTTTAGAAATCTATTCTCTACAAGTTGTAGAAGCAATGTTACAAAAAAAAGGGCTCTACAAGGTACAAAAATAATATATAATAAAGCACAATAATAATGTTTTATTGCAATACAAAAATAATATGTAATGGGGGCGGAGCCGGGGGCAACCTAGATGGCGGTGTAATTCCGAGCTCCGTTGATGGTGTGGCATTACATGTCTAAATTAAGGGGACTAAGATAGATCTGAGCCTAACAGACAGGGGCAATCAGCTTGTCAAACCATCCACATCATGTTTGGAGCTTCGTGGAGGAAACAGAACCACTTTCCGCTACTGCTACGCAGGCCTGACCGGGAGCAAAGTTTACCACGCAGATAGAGGAGCCTAGCGGGAAACAGTCGGAGCAAGATTGAGAGTCCTTTGGGGGACACAGGCTGGAACAGGCAGCGGTAAGTGACATTGGAGGGGGCTTCCTATCACCCCAAAACATAGCACTCACCCCGTCATAACATAAGAGCTGGCAGAAGTTACACAGAGGGGTACAGGCACTAGGGGAACATGCAGACAGCGCCTACAACACAGCCAGATAGACTGCTGAAACCGCAACCAAAGGCTCCCCTATTGGACAGAGATTGTCCTGTTGTAGTAAAAGGATCAAAGGGCAGCAGATGATTCTCACCACACAAACCACCTATGCCAGAAGCAGCACGTGGACCTAATCTTTGGCCACTTTTTCGCAGCAGTAAATTGTGGTTCAGTAAAAGCAAAAATACAGCTACTGCTATTATAAAGGACTTTCTAGGTGATATACACAAGAAAGGGCTGGTGGCCCTATCATAATCAATTAATCCTTTTGCTTCGGGATATACGATACACATAATACGCCAGCAATGGCATCAAAGCAAAAGGTTTAACAGGGCAAAGTAAACAAACCTCATATTGGCAAGAACAACTCCGTCACCTCTTACTTTAACATGGTGGATTAGATTCCTCAAAGTGAAAATGTGACCACAGCTGTCACCTCTATGCATACTGATACACCCCTGGATGCTGATCCAAACATACAAGAGCTAGTCCAAATTCCGTCTGCCATGCTCTCCTCCCTCCCATCTAAGCAAGACATAGCAGACATTGTCCAGGCATGCGTAAGGGAGGAATTGGCAGATTTAAAACAGGATGTCCATGCATTGGGTTTTAGAGTGGAGGCGTTAGAAGAATGCAATGATAATGTAAGAGAGGAATTCCACCAATTACAATTAAACTATGATCACCAACAACACTCCATGGAAATGCTGTATGATAAGGAGGATGACCTGGAAAACAGGAGCGGCAGGAAGAACCTGTGTATACGTGGGATCCCTGAGTCTGTCCTCCCAAAGGATCTGCCTACCTACCTACCAGCTTTGTTTAACCATTTAAAAGGCACAAACTCCTCAGAAACTATCCCCTGGGACTGGGCACATAGAGCACTGCGTCCGAAACCCCCGGACTAAGCCCCACCAAGAGACATAATTATTAAATTTAAGAACTTCTGTGACAAAGAAGAAATTCTGGGCATGTCAAGGAAGAACCAGCTGATTAGATTCAGGGGCAAAGTCTTGCAATTTTTGCGGACCTCTCCCAGGGGACCCTTCAACAAAGGAGAGAATTTGGCCCCCTGACACAGCTTCTTCGTCTTAAGAGAATTGCATACCGTTGGGGTTCCCAACCCAACTCCTAGTTATTCACGAAGATAGGAGACATATCTGCAAGGATGTAGCTGAGATTGGAGCTTTTTGTAAGGCCTTAAATCTAGAGGCACCCCAGTTGCCGCAACAAGTGAATGAATTAACGTCACAAAGGACAATACAACCTAAATCTCCGAAACTAAGAGATGGTCGTTGATCCCTAGGGATATCCACGGCCTCCTTAAATCCACTCTGAATCGCAGGGTGGAACTGGTTTGTTATAATGCTTTGGTACAGTTTAACCTGAATTGTTAATTCTCATTCTGTTTATTGTTGAGATAGACTATGTGACTTAGCCAACTAAGCCCCTAATAACAATAATAATAATGTTTACAAGTTAGTCCCCAATATCTCTGGCACTATACTGAGTTCAAATATGCTATCACCACGTACTCCCCAACTTTTTTTAGAATAGGGGTGAGGTGGGCGGAGAAGATCCCAGGGGTCGGGCTTGCTCATAGCACCACTACAGACCATGTTAGTCTAGTTCTGAAATGTTTGTTTTTTTGTATACTGTTGTTTATTGTTATGTTTTATTGCATTCATGATCCATTGTTCGCTCCGCATGTAACACTCCCACTAAACGTCCTTAGTTTACACACATATAATGGATTCGAAGGCTCATAAACTTACCTTGCTCACACAAAATGTTAAAGGGTTTAACTCTCCCAGCAAATGTCATAAAGCTCTGTCCGACTTGGCCAAGTGGGGGCGGATATTATTTTCCTTCAAGAAACCCACTTCAAGAGGAATAGGGAACCAGCATATCTGGGGTCACAATATACACAGCTTAGCAGGAGTTAAGAAATGGGGGGGTTAGTATTCTTATACGCAAAACAATTCCATTTACCCCCCATAAAATAGTTAGAGACATGGATGGGATTGTCAGGATTGTTATATGGTAGGCGGGTAACTTTTTTAAATGCTTATGCCCCTATTTCTCAACATATTCTATTTTTCAAATCACTATTTCACAAATACTTAGACTTGGCACAATGTACTGCCTTCTTGGAGGGGGGGGGGTGATCTTAATTTCCCACTAGAACCGAAACTAGACACATCCAACACAAAAGCTATGACCTCTAAGAGGACGGTTAGTTTTCTTTGGAAAACCCTTAAAGATAATAATCTATATGACATATGGCAATTCATACATCCTGATAAGAGAGATTACACTTTTTTCTCATACCCCAACCGCACCTACAGCAGGATTTACTATGTTCTTACAAACCAGGGGGGCTCCCCTTGATTACCTCATCTAAGATATCACCGAGCTCCTGGTCGGATCACTCATCGGTAGAGGTAAAATTTAGATTGCCAGACGCAGGGCGTATTTCTGGTACCTGGAGATTAGAGGATTCCTTTTTAAGTAACCCCCTAAATCTAGAGAAACTAACTAAATCATTGACTGAATACTTTGAGAAAAATATCAATTCCGTAGATGACCCTTATATTCTATGGGAAGCCCATAAATGCACCATTAGAGGGGAACTTATTATATTTAAATCCCACACTCAAAAAATCACTAAGCAACTCTATTAATACTCTTACTTCTAAGTTGGCCCAAGCTGAACATGACCACAAACAAGATCCCACTAACATTTAAATCCTAGCAGACATAAAAACCATCCATGATCAACTCAATGATTTCCTGTTGGTTCAGCAGCAAAAAGCTCTAAACAACTTTTCTTCTATGAAGGGAATAAGGCGGGTAAGCTCTTAGCTCGTGCCCTTAAACGAAAAAGACTGAAAGCATACATTCATAACATTAGGACATCTGGTAGCATGAAGGTCCAGACCACTTCTTATATTTTAAAACAATTTCCTAATTATTTTAAAATAATTTCCTATTATTCTAATTTATATAACATTCAACAACAAAACAGCACGGGCACAATAGACAATGAGTTCCTAGACTACTTCTGTAAACTCCCTCAACTCACCAATGACCAAATTAAAGATCTAGGTTCACAGATCCCCCCTCGGAAATTGCCCTGGCTATTAAAAACCTGAATGTTGGGAAGTGCCCTGGCCCCGATGGATTATCAGTTAGATATTATAAAGCTTTTTAGCCAATTTTACTCCCTCACATGCTGCACGTTTAACCATGAAGCCCATATTGCACCCTTCCCAGCATCCATGCTGGAAGCTCATATCATGGTCCTCCCCAAACCGGGGAAATCCCCTGACTGCAAATCTAACTACAGACCCATCTCACTCCTGAACGTAGACATTAAGATCTACGCCAAAATCTTAGCACACAGTTTGAATAGGCTCCTCCCATCATTAATTAATATAAATCAGGCAGGCTTCACACCGGGCCACGAGGCCCGGGACAACACTACTAAAATAATTACCCTGTTAGATTATGCGTCCTCACACCAAATCCCCTCAATTTTCACATCAATGGAATACCCTAACAAAATTTGGATGCCAAGCTATCTTCATTGATAAAATATTTGCCCTCTATAGTCATCCAAGTGCTAAAATTGTATTTAATAATGTATTTAATAATGACCTATCTCAGCCACTCCCCATACAGAACAGCATGAGACAGGGTTGCCACTCTCCCCACTGCTATTTTGTGTTGGCAATGGAGATCCTGGCCACTAGAATTAGACAAAATATTAACATCAGAGGTATTTAAATAGAGTATAAAGTTACCCTTTACGCAGATGACATATTTTTAACGTTATCTACTCTGAAAAGTTCTATCCAGTATCTTATGGAATAACTTACCCTTTACGGTTCTTACTCAAATTTTAAGGTGAACGCAAGCAAATCAGAATTCTTAAGTATAGGTCTCCCCCAAACCGACATCCAAAATATAGTGGTGACCCACAAATTCAAACATCAAAAGATTTCCACAAGGGGGCGGAGCTAACCACTGAAGCGATCAGACGTGTTTCCCTGAGACTCCCACTTATAGCCTTAATATACCTGATTTTATTAAGAATTTTAGGCAAAAAAGTCATAATACTCATCTACAACCCCACTCACGGGAGCCCACATTCACAGAGACAATATATTTGGGTGCTTAATCTACATGGAAACAGCGGTACAGATCTCCTGCATGAAGGGGCCTTGACGGCGGGAAGCAGCCTCCATATTAGAGAGAATTAGCCCAATACTCCTCTACAAGGACTACGCTGGCCTAAGTGACCTTACCTTGCTCTCTACCTAAAGGACTGAAGATAGCCAATGTGCCGGGAACTGCTTCACTGACCGGGGCCTCTGAACCCCCATCTCTCATCTATTTCTGACAACTGAGACGACACTACATATATCCAGAGGCCAAACTGACGAGGATTCTTGATAGGGTGGGAGTGTTCGCAGAGTATACTAAGCCCCTGAAACCACTTAGCTATGAAGGTATTCCACACACTCTTAAGATCGCTCCTACAGGATCTGGAGTTCAAAATGAATAATCAGTATGAGGACCTCCTTAACGCTCTGCAAAGTAGGTAGAGGAGATGCTCCCTTACTGGAAGAAAACCTGCCTCCACCGGACAGCATCCCTGTTCCCTCCTCTCCACATGAAGTACAGACCCAGATGGAGATCCTGTCTGAGAGACAAGGGGGAGTTTCAACTGCACAATCATGGGGAACAGATGCATGTTACCCGCAACCGCAACAATCCACAATAGCTCCACCTCACCTGACTGGGCCCTTTGCTGACACCTGGAGTGATGCGGCCTGCCTCCTGGGCTCAAGCGGAACACTAATACCCCAGATCGGCTCACCAGGAAGCAGGACACAGCATCTCAGATCAGCCTCCTACACCTTCGGGAAGAGCAGTCACTGCACAGAGAAACCCAATACTTACCCTACTCTGGCGCACCAGACCCACTCCCCTCTCCTCACACACGGAGAAACTGGACTTTTGCCTTGCCTGTTTCCCTCCTTACCTCAACATAGTAGAGGAGGTACAGAGTCTGGACAGAACAGGTTAGATGATCACATAAGATACCCTAAGATCAAGCTATCTGGTATAGGCTGACACTCTCCTGACTGCATGGAAGTCTTAATGCTCCCTATAATGGTGGTAGAATTGAAGTATTCAAAGCCGTTATAGTACCCTATCTGCTGCCGAGGACTCTTATGTTTAGGCATCCTTTTTTCTTTTTTTGTTGTTGTTTATCTAGTTAGAATATTTAACCCTGAATGTCAGTTCTAAAAACCCTACTGTTTTGTTAATAACTTGTCAAGAATATTATACATGCCACAATACTGCTCCTGAGAATAACTTGGAGGGCAAACGCTTGTTTCATTACCTCAATCCCTGTTGAGATAAGTTGTGTCTACTTATGAAGAGGTCATATAATAATATATACCCCTCTCTGATCCTCATGTCTCGCATTAGGGCAATTTCTCCTTATCTGATATTTCCCATGGCTCCCTTGATAATAACCTTAACTATATATAACCAAGTGAACCGACAAAACCCCTATTATCCTGCTCCCTTGTACTCACAGTAGCTACATGAAGGCCCTCCCTTACATGGCCACACTCATTTTATTGAACCCATCCAGGAAGTCCCTTTCTCTATTGAAAGAGCTAAACGATAGGAAAGTTCCCAGCTATGTATAACCAGCATCCCTTGCCTGATTTCTGTGAATTTGGGCACATATGTCACTATGTTTGGGAGGTTATCCATTTTTTAGTGCCACTCTTTACTAAATATTATTCTACTAAGGGCGGGCTCTTCTCACCTAAACGATCTCCCAGGGACCCTAAGAATCTGGACCTAACCCACCTATATGCCTATTATTCCATGCCACATAAATACCTAGCAGATACACCTTATCCCCTACTCCTTCGCTTTATATGACTCCACTGTGATGGAGAACCCCTATATACCCCCCTCACCTCACTCCCATTACAAGACCTTACTCCAAATCTCAACGTAACCCCAACCTCCTTGTCCCTATTCAGTAACAATATATCCTAGCTCATCTACTCATTGGCCCAGGCTCCCTCACTCGCTCCTTACATTAGTCATAAACTCCTCTTATAGTCTTCCTCCAGATGCCCATATCCCACCACCACTAGACTTGACCTCTAGTATTAGCCTCTTCACGTTCGTCTCATAAATCTAACTAATCCCCCAAACCATTTTACCTCCCCCCCCCTTACACAGAGCGTCTTTTGTCCGTTGTTCCATTCCCAGCTAACTCCGATTACTACTCTAGGGGTAACAGCCTTTATCAATTAAAAACTCCTCCCTCAAACCATTTACCTTTATTAGGGTCCATAAGTGATCTCACATATTACAGGAGGTTTGTAAACACTAACCCTATGAAAAACGAGATTTCATTACATCAAGTCCATTTACATATTCATTGATTGAAATTAGAGATGACTACTAGATGTGCCTCCAGCACTTCTATTACTGAAAGTGTTTTTTTCTTTTACTACTCTGATACACAGGTACGATATGATACATAAAGATGTGTAGTAATACTTATTTCTTATGAAGATGCTGGTAGAGTCTTTCTTTATTGTTATAGACTCATGAACCTGTTATGTAGCGAATTACCTATTGTATCTCTTTGTATATACTCTATACCTTGCATCTTGTTGTGATTGGACTAATGTTTCAGATTGTATTTGCCAAGAATCTCAATAAAAAATTGTTAATATAAAAAAAAAACAATTTCCACAAAATATCCCCACACTTACTGGCCACGCTCAACTATTCTCCCCTCATTAAAAATATACAGCAAGAGCTACGCTCTTGGCAAACTAAAACCCTCTCCTGGATCGGTAGGATTAATGCAGTTAAACTGTCCATACTACCAAAGATACTTTATATCCTCCAAACACTCCCCATTACTAATTGAATACTAATAAGGAACACTGTAATACTTTTTTGTGTAAATATATATCAAACTGTAAGGACCTTGTTTTAGTGAATATAACCGTGTATGTACTTTGGGTCACTTTACAGACCAGTGCTTAAGCATGAATATTTAATTCCAACAGGGTGGACAAAACTCACTATGTGTGGGTGTGTCCAGAAAGTATGCTTCTATGCACTGTAATTGTGTTTAATCATTCTGATATAACCTAGGAAAGAAAAAAGAAAACTCCCCATCACTATTCCGGATTCCCAATTACTAACACTCCAAAAGATAATTAACACCTATATCTGGCAAAACAAAAGACAGAGGATAGGTAAGTCCACTATGTATCTCATGAGAGAGGGGGGCGGTGTGGGGGTGCCGCATTTACAATACTACAGATGGGTGGTTTTCCTTACTCAAATAGTCGACTAGTGTAAAAACTCCCAAAGCAAAGAATGGGTTTCTTCGGAGAGTGGTCTGGCTGGAGTTTCACAGTTGGGGGGCTACTGCTGGCGTATTCCCCAGAACAGGCAATTTAGCGACAACATATCTAAACCTACACTGGAGACATATAAACTGTGGGACAAGAACTTTACGAAAATGCCCAACATCTCCTCCAACCCCTCTCCACTGACTCCCCTACTAAATAACCTGAATTTACCTTTGCAGACTCCAAGTCCAACTGCAAATCTATCTGATGTAGCCGTATGCTATAATGTACTGCAGAACAATAAATTAAAGTCTAGGTCGGACCTGGTTGGTTCCGATACCAACAACTTAGATATTACATTAATAGTCATACAGAGAGGGACAACATAATTAGACCCCTTTCAGTCTTTAAGACCTTATGCCATATGTCAGCTCCCAAAAGAGGCATATTATCGTTGGCGTATAAGTTACTCTTGCAACACCATTCTAGGAAACTTCCTACTTATACCAATAGGTGGGAGGAGGAATTAAATCGACACATTACACAAAAGGAGTGGCTCCAGATATTTCAAAATATGAACAGATACACCTCCGTCCTCGGTGCAAATACAAGAAATGAAAGTTAAACTCCAGTGTAGGTGGTACTTCACACCGTCTAGACTTGCCACAATATTTAAGAACACATCATCAGAATGCTGGAGAGCATGTGGTAATCAAGGCATAGCTCATTTTTGGTCTACTATCATAGGAGAAATCAGAAAAGTTATAGGGATCATATTGCCCCTGGATCCAATAATAATACTGTTCAACAAATTCCTGAAGGTCCGCTGTAAATTTAGGCTACAATTAATGTATACAAAACAAACAAATGTCCTTTTAGGCACAAAATTAGTAACTGCCAAACTGAAATATTATATCCTTGTTCAAAAACGTGTCCTTGGTTAAACAACCACTAAATCGGAAAATACAAACAGTAGCTGCCTGACTGAAAGCAGATGTCCTTGGTTAAACAACCGATAAGTTTGTTTAGATATCTTCAAATTTATATATAATTCCATTCAATTGAACAAATGTTCACTTTCACTTAAATCCGCTTTAGTTCAGTTCAAAAAACATATGTTTCCTAATAAAGCCCTGTAAAACACTGTATAACACTGTGTGGCAATTCAAAAGTGTATAAGTATGGTAAGCATAGAAGAAAGTCAGCAGCGTTATCCCATAACATGCATGTTAGCCCCGACCACTCCACTCCCCCTTACAGCCAAGCTTTTACCGTATCCTTGTATACTCCGGTCCCCATGCTCTAGGCACTCAGTGAATACCGCTTCCGGACATCAGTCCGTCCACCAAACACGAATGAGCGTCTTCACCTTTCTTCGTTGGACCGGTGATGTCACTGAGTCAGCGTCTCGTGATCCCGGCTTGTTGCTCCTACTTGGGGCTGTTAGATGAAGGGAGGAGGGAGGCGGAAATTTTCCTTTGAGGCTCAATTCTTGTGTTTGCACTTCCTTAGTATGTTTTGAGCTGTTTAAATGTTCCACAAAATCATATCCAAAAACACTTTTTCCAGAAATGCTTTGAAAAAATATATAATGGTAATACAAAGGCTACTGTGCTACTATTGTTTGTATTATTATTCAGGCGGCAGAGCAGCAACATTTACTGGCTTACTGGCAAAAAATATAAGCACAAAAAATGATGAAAATCACCTGTAAATAAAGTATAAAAAATTTAAGCTTTATTTATTCAATTTAAAATTGAGAGGGACAATACCCCTTAATGCAAAAAGATGACTAACATGTTTCGGCCGGAGCCGTAATCATAGTCCTTAAAATCAATCACACATTACTAACTTAAAAAGTCCTCCCTGGGCCATCATTGGTTGAAAAATTTCACTGAAATTTGCATTTAAAGGTACAAAAGCAAAAGTATAACAGAGTTTCATTGGTAACTAGCATGTATCTTAGTAAGCACTTTACAAACCTAGGCCTAGATTTGGAGTTTGGCGTTAGCCGTGAAAACCAGCGTTAGAGGCTCCTAATGCTGGTTTTAGGCTAACTCTGGTATTTGGAGTCACTCAAAAAAGGGTCTAACGCTCACTTTTCAGCCGCGACTTTTCCATACCGCAGATCCCCTTACGTAAATTGCGTATCCTATCTTTTCAATGGGATTTTTCTAACTCCGGTATTTAGAGTCGTGTCTGAAGAAATTTAACGACAAAACTCCAGCCGCAGGAAAAAAGTCAGTAGTTAAGAGCTTTCTGGGCTAACGCCCGTTTATATAGCTCTTAACTACTGTACTCTAAAGTACACTAACACCCATAAACTACCTATGTACCCCTAAACCGAGGTCCCCCCACATCGCCGCCACTCGATTAAATTTTATTAACCCCTAATCTGCCGACCACCCACTACGTTATACTTATGTACCCCTAATCTGCTGCCCCTAACACCGCCGACCTCTATATTATATTTATTAACCCCTAACCTGCCCCCCACAACGTCGCCGCCAGCTACCTACACTTATTAACCCCTAATCTGCCGACCGCAAAGCTCCGCCACCTACGTTATCCTTATGTACCCCTAATCTGCTGCCCCTAACACCGCCGACCCCTATATTATATTTATTAACCCCTAATCTGCCCCCTCAATGTCGCCTCCACCTGCCTACACTTATTAACCCCTAATCTGCCGAGCGGACCGCACTGCTACTATAATAAAGTTATTAACCCCTAATCCGCCTCACTAACCCTATAATAAATAGTATTAACCCCTAATCTGCCCTCCCTAACATCGCCGACACCTAACTTCAATTATTAACCCCTAATCTGCCGACTGGAGCTCACCGCTATTCTAATAAATGTATTAACCCCTAAAGCTAAATCTAACCCTAACACTAACACCCCCCTAAATTAAATATAATTTTAATCTAACGAAATTAATTAACTCTTATTAAATAAATTAATCCTATTTAAAGCTAAATACTTACCTGTAAAATAAATCCTAATATAGCTACAATATAAATTATAATTACATTGTAGCTATTTTAGGATTAATATTTATTTTACAGGCAACTTTGTAATTATTTTAACCAGGTACAATAGCTATTAAATAGTTAAGAACTATTTAATAGTTACCTAGTTAAAATAATTACAACATTACCTGTAAAATAAATCCTAACCTAAGTTACAATTAAACCTAACACTATACTATCATTAAATTAATTAAATAAAATAACTACAATTACCTACAATTAAACCTAACACTACACTATCAATAAATTAATTAAATACAATATCTACAAATAACTACAATGAAATAAACTAACTAAAGTACAAAAAATAAAAAAGAACTAAGTTACAAAAAATAAAAAAATATCTACAAACATAAGAAAAATATTACAACAATTTTAAACTAATTACACCTACTCTAAGCCCCCTAATAAAACAACAAAGCCCCCAAAATAAAAAATGCCCTACCCTATTCTAAATTACTAAAGTTAAAAGCTCTTTTACCTTACCAGCCCTGAACAGGGCCCTTTGCGGGGCATGCCCCAAGAAGTTCAGCTCTTTTGCCTGTAAAAAAAACATACAATACCCCCCCAACATTACAACCCACCACCCACATACCCCTAATCTAACCCAAACCCCCCTTAAATAAACCTAACACTAAGCCCCTGAAGATCTTCCTACCTTATATTCACCATATCAGGTTCACCGATCCGTCCTGAAGAGCTCCTCCGATGTCCTGATCCAAGCCCAAGCGGGGGGCTGAAGATGTCCATGATCCGGTAGAAGTCTTCATCCAAGCGGGGCAGAAGAGGTCTTCCATCCGACTGAAGTCTTCATCCAAGCTGGGCAGAAGAGGTCTTCCATCCGATTGAAGTCTTCATCCAGGCGGCATCTTCTATCGACATCCATCTGGAGCGGAGCGGCAGCATCCTGAAGACCTCCGACGCGGAACATCCATCCTGGCCGACGACTGAACGACGAATGACGGTTCCTTTAAATGACGTCATCCAAGATGGCGTCCCTCGAATTCCGATTGGCTGATAGGATTCTATCAGCCAATCGGAATTAAGGTAGGAATATTCTGATTGGCTGATGGAATCAGCCAATCAGATTTAGCTCGCATTCTATTGGCTGATCGGAACAGCCAATAGAATGCGAGCTCAATCTGATTGGCTGATTGGATCAGCCAAACGGATTGAACTTGATTCTGATTGGCTGATTCCATCAGCCAATCAGAATATTCCTACCTTAGTCATCTTTTTGCATTAAGGGGTATTGTTAGTCATCTTTTTGCATTAAGGGGTATTGTCCCTCTCAATTTTAAATGGAATAAATAAAGCTTACATTTTTTATACTTTATTTACTGGCAATTTTCATCATTTTCTGTACAATTAATGTATATCATGATTAATAGTGCCAAAAGGTTAATACTGCAGCACTGGAAACAGATTAGCATACCCACAATGGAGAAGTAGAGAACTTTGGTATCTACTACAATATTATTGGAAAGGTACCACTTTGCTGTATCCAAAAGAATGGATGACTATTTGTCTATTTCTTTCATTTGGGAAGAATATATGTCATTACATAGACATTAAAAATATGCTTTTTTTTTTTTTTTTTTTTTTAAAGAGCTTTATTGAAAATCAGTTCAAGATACAAACTTGGCTCTGGTTACAAAGTGAGCCGTACAGTATTCAAATATTCAATAGTTATACAAAAAGTATGTTGGCATTTAAACAGTGTGAGTCACCAAGTTTCCATAAAGTCTTTAGCTCTAGGTGAAGCCAAGCCGTGTCACCATCCGAACCCAATGAGGAATGATTCAGCCACTTTTGGACCATAGTTCAAATATCCATAAGTTAGGAATGGGTGGATGGGGTAGAGATGAATAACTTTACAAGCGTATAAACATTTATATACAAAGTTAATAGAATATTGCAAATAAGTCCGGCTCCATAGAGGACCAGTTCTATCGTTATTAATCATTACAAAGCTATTTATAGTGCTACGTCATATGTAAATCATATCTCCATATAAGGTTATAGGTAAAGCGGGGTAAGGTAAATGGGGTTAGGGAGAGGGGTCGCCAGTTGTTGCTTTCGAACAGCCATGTTGGTTCCCGGGGGTCCGCCCCCACCATCTGAGTGAATACCTAGTATTCGAGCCAAGAGGCTCCTGAGTCTGAGTTAATGATTGTTGTGTATTTGCATGAGACAGGGGGTCAACACCAGAACCCCACCCAGTGTTTAACTATTGTCTCTATGTGCATTCCATCTCATTGTCATGTATTCATGTGTGTCAATTTTTCCAATTTTGAGAAAGTGGTATCTTTCCATAATAAGTTGATGTTCTACCTGTTGTTTCCATGTCTCTATATCTGGCACCTCCGAAGATTTCCACTATAAAGGTATAAGTACTTTAGCGCTGTTGAGCATAATAAACAGTAGTGTTTGTTTTATTTCATCTTTCAAAGTCGGGATGTTGTGAAACAACAGTATACTCAGGTTCCCTGTTATGTTCGTGTCTATTGTTTTGTTAATGTGCTTAATGATATCTTCCCAAAAGGTACCCAGTCTGTCACAGCCCCACCACACGTGATGCATGTCATCTAGTTCTCCACAGCCCCTCCAGCAGCGATCACTGTCATGTTTATAAATTTTTTGGATTCTTGCCGGGGTAAGGTACCAACGAGATAGATATTTAAAATTTGTTTCCTGGGTTTTCGCTGATACTGAGACGTTTTTATGGTGTCGGAATATCCGCAACCAATCTGTGTAGGCAATATCTACGTGTAGTTCTTTATGCCACTTATGGCAATAGGACGGGAGTTGTTCCCCATCAGGTGCTAAGAGTATTTTATATAGTGTTGAGATAGTATGATGGGGGTAATGTGTAGATGTACACATAGTTTCAAAGTGTGTTAGTTGTCTTGTCATGTTTTGCTTCATTTTATGTGTGTTTAAGTAGTGTGATATCTGCGAGTGTAAGAACCAAATTAACGGAGTGTCTCCCAAGACTTCTGCAAGCTCTTCACGAGAGCCCACCCTATCTCCTGACATTATGCTTTTAATTATATATTCGTTTAGTTGTTTTTTTTTACCCAACTCTGGTTTGACCCGTGACAGGAAGGGTATGTCAGGGTTCATCATAAGTGTCAGAGGTGCAGGCCTAGTGGTTATATGTGTGCTTGTGTTAATCAGTGCGTCCCATTGCAAAAAAAGTTCATCCAGCAACGGAAATCTCCAGATAATGTTTGGCCTGTGCTTCGCCTGCAACCACGCCAACCATCCCACATTCTTGACCTGGAGTATTTCTCTATCTATTTGGATCCACTGTTTGGAGTCCAAATTATGGCTCCAATCTATTATCCTCTGTATCAGTGTTGCCGTTCTATATAGTTTTATGTCTGGTAGTCCCAACCCTCCCTTATCTCTAGTCATATGCAGAGTTTTTCTAGGAACTCTTGGTTTGATCCCATTCCAGATAAATTTGTCTATGTTGTTTTGCAATTGAGATATAAAGTCTTTTGTCAGTGTTATAGGCAATGTTTGTAGGATGTATAGTATGCGGGGGAGTATGTTCATTTTTATAACATGTATCCTACCTAACCAAGATATATGTTTATTCTTCCAGCTCGAAAGGTCATTTGTTATTTCTTTAAGCAAAAGGCAGTAGTTTGCTATGGATAAGTCCTGTGAGTTGCATGTAATTAGGATTCCCAAGTATTTTATTTGTGTTGATTAGAATTTGATAGGGCATGAGGATCTTAATTCGTTTAAAATGTGTGTTGGGACATTTATGTTTAGCAATTCGGACTTGGTCAAGTTCAGGTGGAAATTTGACAATTTGCCATATTCTTCTAGTGTTTTTAATAAAGTCGGTAAAGATTTATCAATGTTTGTCAGTGTAAGTAGTATGTCGTCGGCATAAATTGCAAACTTGTACTCATTCTCGCCAGTAGATATTCCTTTGATATCATTATTTGACCTGATTTTGCACGTGAGTACCTCTATTGAGAGTGCAAACAGTATGGGTGAGAGGGGGCATCCCTGTCTTGTGCCGTTTTTTATTGTGAAGGGATAAAGATAAAGGACCGAATTAGCATAGCATAGAGTGAAAAAACTTTTTCTATGAAATTATTGCCCATGTTCATTCCCTGCAGTGTGGCCCTATGAAAGTTCCAGTCCACCCTATCAAAGGCCTTTTCGGCGTCTGTTGATACTAAAGCTAATTTTTGATGTGTGTTATGGGCCAAGGTGGTTAGCTGCAGGATTTTGAGGGTATTGTCCCTCGCCTCTCTGCCTGGGATAAAGCCCACCTGATCCGGAGCTATCAGCTGAGTGAGAAGAGGGTTCAGTCTATTTGCCAGAATTCTGGCATATATCTTTACGTCAGTATTTAGGAGGGATATTGGCCTAAAATTCTCTGGGATGTTCGGCGTTTTACCGGGCTTTGGTAGTACTGTTATGTGTGCTTCAAGCATCGATGTCGGGAAGCCTTTCATGTTTTCTAAGGAGTTAAATAGTTGCATCAACTTAGGGGCCAAAATTTGGGTATATTTTTTATAGTATTTAGTGCTAAACCCGTCTGGTCCTGGGCTTTTCCCCGTGGGTAGAGATTTAATTGCTACTTTTATTTCTGTGATGTTAATCGGGGAGTCTAACATTGCTGCTTGGTCATAGTCTATTTTGGGTAAGTTTGTTTTGGAGAGGTATTCAGTTATAGCTTGTCTCTTGCTACTCTGTGTGTTAGTGTTATTGTCATTTTGAGATAAGTTATACAAAGATGAGTAGTAAGTACGAAATTCCCCTACAAGAGAGGAGCTGTCGCATTCGGTTTGGCCCGTCTTGGTTTTTATTCTGTGAATGTGTGTTTTGAGATGTTTGCGTTTTAGAGATCTAACGCATTTATGTGCCTCCCATATATCAACCCAAGCCATGTCAGGTGTGGTGTTGATGTGGAAATATTCAATGAGCGCTTTTTCTATGTCAGAATGAATGAGATGATGGTCTAGTAAATTGTCTTACAATCTCCAAATATATGATGTTATTGGGCTATCAGGCCATATGATTTGGCATACAATTGGAGCGTGGTCCGACCACTTTGTCGGGTGTATGGATATATGGTTAATAAGAGTGAGTCCGACAGAGTCTGTCAGAATATAATCAATTCTGGAGTACATTCTGTGTGGGGAGGAATAGAAAGTAAAGTCCCGCTTTGTGGGACGGAGGGTACACCATATGTCATGCAGTGCTAGGGATTGTATTTGATTGTTAATATATGTTTGATGTCCCTTTTTGGTATGTTTGTGGAACTTCCCGATGTATCTACTTCTGGATTAAGAGGAGCATTGAAGTCTCCTCCAATGAACAGTGTGCCCTTAGCGTTGTCTAGTATTTTCTCCGATAGTTTATGCATAAACATTGATTGCTGTGTGTTTGGGAAATATGCATTTACAATCGTAATGGGCCAGCCATAGAGTAAACCTATCAGAATGAGTAATCTCCCTTCTAAGTCTTTTTCTATCTGTTATTTCTAGTGGGATGTTTTGTCTAATCAATATGCCTACTCCACTCTTTTTGGCAGGGCCAGAGGACAAATATGCTGATTGGTATATATGGTGATGCCATTTTGGTTCTGCTCCGTTTTTAAAATGTGTCTCCTGCAGTAGAATTATATCTCCTTTCCGTTTGTGTAGATCGTTTAATACTATTGATCGCTTTTGTGGTACATTGAACCCTTTTACATTAACTGAAATAAGGGTTATTGGGTGCACCGAGGGTGTTTTGGCCATCTTTATTTAAAAAAAGAAAGAAAAAGGTTGGGTAGTGCGTGTGGTGGAACCCCACGGCTAGTGTTATTGGATAGCGTGAGTGGACCCCCAAGAAGCCCGATCAAGTCTCACTCTGGCTTGTGAGATATAGCTGTATATGTCGTACAATGGGTAGCTGGGAACAGGGTGGAAAAGGAGTGTGTATAAAAAGGGTAATTAACATTAATTAAGCAGCAGAGAAAGAAAACAAGTTGAGTGCTATTTGACTCTAGTGCTATATATATTGCAAGGTAGTGTAACAACCTGTATTGATAACAATAAACTCAAAACTAATCAACAGGCCTGTACCTACCCGGCACAAATCTGATGCAACAAATGAGGGCTGTGACCCTCACCCCCAGCGGGGCATTCATATAAACATTACATGAAGCTTAACTTAGTAGCAGGGTATTATAATGTATGCAAAGATTGAAAAGGACATTATAGTGCACTACCCCCAGTTTTTTTTTTTTTTTTTTTTTTTTTATTATTTAAGAATCCCCTGAAATTGAGGGATTGTTATTCATGGGGGTAGTTTGCTATTAATATATTGTCCTGGCTCAGTGCAGGTGGGGACCATGTCCCAATTTTATTATGTACAGTGGACAGAATACAGGCAAATTTATTCATTATACTTATCTGTCTGGCGCCAAGGGTTTCAGTCTCTGTATATTAAGTTCCCTTTTTTTTTCTTTTTTTTTCTGTTCTTCTCCTTTTTTTTGTTAATTGATATTCCTCAGGGAAGAGGCATTCTGTTGAGATGGTGTATCTGTTTTGGGGGTCCTCTGTGTTGTGATCTTTTGGTCTTGGCGCTCTCGTTTGCAGGTGGTCTGTAGGTGGAGGAGCCTGGATTTGCAGGGTCTCGCAGAATGTTGGTAAGTCATCCATATTGCGGAATGTTGCAATTTTGTCTCCTTTTGTAGCTGTAAGACTAACAGGGAACCCCCATCTGTATGGGATCTTCTGTGCTCTCAGCACCGAGGTCAAAAACTGCAGGTCCCTGCGCTTTTGCAGTGTGGCAGGGCTTGAATACTTGTATAGCTATGCCAGCGTGTGTAAGCTGATTTTTCTGGCGGGCATGTTTCAGTACTTCTTCCTTATCTAAAAAATTGAGGAACTTCACAATTATGTCCCTTGGTGGGGCCTTTGCAGGTGGTTTAGGCCTCAGTGCCCTATGAGCACTTTCCAGTATTATATCAGGTGAAATGTTGCTTCCTTTTATGGTTCTAAAAAGATATTGCTGATATCCTGGGATTGCTGTAGGCTTAATGCTTTCTGGTACACCTCTAATCCTCAGGTTGCTTCGGCGTCCCCTGTTGTCTAAGTCTTCTACCTTATCCATAAGATTGTGGATAATTTCTTCTTGATTGTATGACAATTGGGATAAATGCTGGATGTCTTGTGTTGCTATATTGTGACCTTCTTCCAAAGTGGAGACTTTGCGCTCCACTTTCTTAATGTCTTTTTTGATTTCGTTGAACATGTCTCTCATATCTGTCATTGATGTTTTTATGTCATCTTTTGTTGCCAGTAGCAGTAGATCCGCTTTAGTAATTTCTCCAGTATGGTTCTCCAGCTGTGCCACTGTCGTTTGTGTAGTTTTCTGTGACATTTCTTCTGTGTTATTGCTCTGTGGCGTTGCGCACTCCAGAGGTTTCATATATTGATCAATTTTCTTTGCCTTAGCTGGGGTGTCAGATTTGGCTTTTTTTTGCTGGCACGCCCAGTTTGCAGATCTTGAATAATTGAGGTTCTTATATCTTCTGCATTAAATGACTGCTATCCTTTAGCTTTACTATTTTCCAGGCAGCTGTATCTTTTTTGCTTGTTGGGTTATAATCAGCCCCTGATTGCTATCCTGCTACGATATTGTGAGACTCTGAAGTTAGACTGTCTATAGCATGCTGTGTTTATTCATAAATATTAACAGTCCTTTAGGGATTTCTTTTCTTTCAGCCTGTCTTTTAGTTTTAACGTCTCTCTGATATGAAGTTCTCCTATTTTGTGGCTGAACTAAACATGCAAGGGCTTGATTTGTGTTTTGGCTTGAGTTAGGTGCCCCCTTATTGTTTTGAGTTGAGTTGTCCCTTTTGTCAATTAATGGCCCCCTGTTTCTTTTCTTTAGGTTGGTGATATTGTGTCCACTATATCTTTAAGCAGGGTTTTCCCTTTTTGTATGTCTTATTTTGCGTGTGGAAGTGTTGGCTATGTCTGTTCATTTAATGTCACTGTACCTTTTTATTTTAATTTGGCCCTCCGCTGCCCTCAACGCTGCTGTTTTAGGGTCCCATGCAGAGATAAGAATCTGTGAGGCTCAGCATCCGGTATACTCTTTAGCGGTTACACCCGTATTAATGTGGTGCCTCGCTGCCAGGCCTAAACTGTATCTGCATGTGCTTTTCAGGTTTCCACCACAGCACGGTCGCCAGAATATTCCCCCCCTGGTTTGCAGCTGATCCGGTTCTAAAATCCGCCGCTCACAGTGCTGTAGTGTATCCCACAAGGTTTCTGTGGTCTGCTGAGTGTTTGGCCTGTGACGCTCCTCTTATTGCAGCTCCGTGTCTCCAGTTCCTCCCCGATTTGCGCAGATCATTCACAACAGACGCCCTGCTACTGAGCCAGTCTTCTGCAGTCCAAAGTATTTTTTAAACCCTGTTTGCTATATTTTAAATGCCCATCTGGGGATTGAGGGCTCAGGAGCTACTCTATGCAGCGGCCATTACTCTATGCGGCCAAGCTCCGCCTCCTAAAAATATGCTTTTATATAGATATGCCTCTAAACCACATGCTCGAACTTGATCGTATTATGACTGTGTGTAACTCATCTAGGATTGTTAAATAGGAATTGTAAACAGTGGTGGTGGGCCATGTGGAGATGAAAGAAACGCTGTATATTAATGGTTTTCAGAGACTATGCATGAATGTACGAACCATGTTCCAAGTTTTTTTCTTTTTCCTCTCCCCCTTATGTTATTATATGTATAACGGACTCTGTTACCATGTAATGTTTGCGACAAATTGTGTGCAATGTCTACTTTGTTGTAAAATTTAGCACTCAAAAAATAAAAAAAATAAAAAAATATGTAATGGGGTGAAAAAAATATATAATGGAGCGCAAAAATAATATATAACAGAGCACAAAAATTATATCTATTGGGGCATAAAAATAATATATAAAAGAGGCGCTGAAATAGAAGCACAAAACAATGAAAATGTAGATCTATTTTCTTCAATGACAGTTTGTTGAAGAGGGGCGTTAACAAAGCTACTAGGGGGGCTGTATAAATATTTATATTCGTTTATATATGACTTACATGGAGAATAGTCGCTTATTTTCAATAAAAAATAAGGCGCAGATACTAATCCGACTAGAGAAATTTATCTTTAGATCTCCTATGGAGAAGCGCAAAATAGAAAACCCAATCGTGATACATTTACTACATTTAGATTATTGTTGTTTGTCTCCATAGCCAATAAAAACAAAAAGCATAAAAGTAAAAAAAAAATCTGGTGTCTTGAATGCAAACCGAACATCCAGATCACATTTAGCATTTAAAATTGATATATACATAAAGTTTTCAAACATTGTGGTCCATATAGGATTGCCATACTTTTTTTGGAAAAAAATAAGTGCCATGATAATTAGCATAATTTTGGATAAATAAGTATATAGCATAACTCAGAAGGTAAAGCAGTTAGGGCTGATTTTAACTGATATTTTTTTTAATTAGTCTTTATCATCTACCTGGACCTGAACATATTGTCAATGATGGTAAAATAACTTCTGGTTGGCAACCCCAGGTTTATTTCAGTCAACTGGCAGACCTTTGAAAGTGCTTTGCATGAAACTTAACTGGACTTTCAAATTCTAAGTTGTCTCAAACTATTTGAAATTAATTTGAAAATCAGGTTGTGAGTCAGTTTGAATGACTTCTCAAGCATCAACTCCACAAGTTTTCACACATCATATTATAATAGTTAAGAATAGTGTTCAATGCTCACTGTTAACTATGATAACACACAAAGGGCCAGATTACCAATGGCATGCTAATTATTTTTTTCGCTTGTGCGCTAACTAGACTTAAAGTAAAAAATTATCATGGCCACATTAGAGTGAGCTTTACAAGTTGAAAGTAAAAAATTTGGTGAACATAACTTGCTAACGTCAGGACTTTGGATATTGCGGCCGCTCTAACATCTTCTCCCTATAGACCTCTATAGGATGCACTGAAAAAAACCAACTATTAACTATTGCTTGCGAGCTAAGCCGACAATGTGAAACATCAACTGCGCTAAACCCGAAGATGTTAGTAATATTTTACATTCCTATGTTATTCACATTGAAGAAAATGATCTTTTTATATATATATACATATATATATATATACAGTGTATATATATATATATATATATTTGAATTATTTTTATATATATATATATATATATATATATATATAAATATCAACAAGTAGGGACTGCACTCACTGGATTCAGTTCAAATAATACCTTATTTATTCAATGGTGACGTTTCGGGGTACGCAAACCCCTTCCTCAGACCAAACACAGTGCACAAGAAACAAAGTGACTTTAAACCCAAATAAACCCCTCCCATCTTACATTCCAAGAAATTGCGCCAAAACCGTATCCATGGAGACCAGGTAGTTACCTGGCAACCATGTTACACATACAATTTAAGGCATTCAAATAACAGTGGTGTGATTATTACTTCCTAACTGTTAATAAGACAAAAAGAAACACCAGTGTGTAAACACTTATGTGTATAAAAACTGTGAAGACATCATGCTTAATATATACCTTTAAAATTCAGTATATCAAATCATATACAATATAGGTAAAATCATTTGAGTAAATATATAAACCCCTCTGCAACAACATAGCTTATATGTTCAAGTTTACACACTAATCAGTGTATTATTCGGCACCAGATAATGTTAGGCTATTTAGACACATAGTTACAGTTTGCGTGGCTAAATGCAATTCTTGCAAAGATGAGCTTCATATTTAGTGCTAGAGAGAATAAATGTTATCATTTAATATAGACATTTAACCTTTGCTCAGTGAGTTAGAGATTAGTGGAAATTAGTGGAATGATCATATCGGTTTAGGTATAATATTAGTTGCTCACTGTATATTATGAATTGCTGCTAATCGTTCACCAGCTACTGCGCTGTTCAAAGAGTCTATAGTGTGTCAGTTGGGCGCAAGTTACAGACTCAGCCAATCAACGGCTTGTTTAGTCAGCCGCATGGCTCATTAGCATACCGTGATGTCACCGGGCTTTGCAACTAGACTCTGTAGTAGCGTGGCTAATTTGCATATTGAGATCGTACCTGTCAGAGCGTGATTTTCAATACTGTTTATGCTCAGTGTTTATGTGCTTTGTAGTGCTAACGTGGTGTCCTAATGTTGCAAGCGTAGTTCATAAGTTATATGTTGGAGCCCAACATTTACCTTGTATGCCGTATGTGTGATTATAGCGGGACCGATTAGGGACACAAAAATGTCAAACAGCCCCTGTTAGATCAATGCCTATCTTAGTTGGTTAGTGAAGAAGAAGCCTTGACAAATTGGGTGAATGAGCTAAACAGCAAAGACTCCCCAATAAGATTCGAAGTTAAATATGATTACCAACAGATTGACTTCCTAGATTTGAGGATCTACAAAAACCAAGATAAGTTATACACTACACTATATTCAAAAACAACTGATAGGAACTCACTTCTGGAAGCAACAAGTAATCATCCACCCCATACACGCAAGGCCATCATTAAATCACAAATGATGAGGGTTGTCAGAAACAACACTGAATCAACAAATAGAGAACAGCAATTGGAACTGATGGCAAACAAGTTTCTACAACGAGGCTACAAAAATAGCCTGATCAAGGAAGTTATTGATGAGATTAAAACTGGCGAGACTCTAAATAAACCAAGGGATGAAAAGAAGAAACAAATGATCTTTACCACTACTTACAATAAGGGAAAGAATAAACTAGCCAACAACATCAGAGAAAGATGGGAAATTCTGGAATCTGACAAATCGCTTCCATTTTATGTAATGGATCCCCCTATCATGGGGTATAAGCGTGGACGGAGCCTGAGAGACCATTTGATGCTGACTGATCCACAACACTGTTATCAACAACAATGGCTGAAGACAAAAAGAACTGGCTGCTTTAGGTGCACGGGCTGCACCACATGCAGTGGGATGATACCATGCAAAATATTTCGCCACCCACACACCAACAGAAAATACACCATTAAGCATTTTATTACCTGCACCACTAGCCATGTAATTTACCTTTTGAGCTGCTGCTGCGGACAATTCTATGTAGGTAAAACAATTGATAATGCCCGACTACGTATGGCTAACCACAGATCGGCTATAAGAAGTGCACTGGACAAAGGCACTGCTGAACAACCAGTAGCAAGGCACTTTTTGGAGGCAAATCACAAAGTAACAGACTTAAGATTCATTCTAATAGATCATGTCCCCCCCCCCTGAAGCGTGGAAGCGATCGGGATAACAGATTGCTACAACTTGAAACACGATGGATATACCGATTGGGAACCCTACATCCAGAAGGCCTGAATATGTCAAATGACTGGCACTGCTACCTTTAACCCATGGAACATGGGTAAGTACTGTTATGTTTATTGGGTTGGTAGTTTAGATCAGAGTACACAGCCATGCCATAGTGGGGTATACGCTAGGTCTGACCCAATAAATCCCATTCATAACAACAACCATCATTACACTAGTGACGGTCTTTGAACTACAGATTGAATTGAAGATGTGCACATATGGAGTGGGGTGAACCATGGGGACTGATCTCATATTGGACTATACTTTTATCCATACTATTGATGTGTGCCGCCTGGTCTAAATACTGGTTCAACACTAATTCAACTTCCAGGAACAATATACCTGATATTGATGTTCATACGTAATTCTGGCTATTTATATTGACTAACAGTCGTTTATGCTATTTTATAAGGTAATACTAATGATGGACTGCATATAGTTGTAAAAAGTACTATGTTTACCATGATTGCCACCTGTGATGGGACAGACCAATGATTATCTATGAGGTCTATAACTAAATATACCCCTAGTTTGGGGAGGCACATGGCATATAACTTACTTTACCTCTAACTCAGAACACAGTATGGGTTATATTAACATATGATGACTAATATATGAGGTGCAATTATAACTATGATGGCATATCTTGGTTAGGCACTTAACTTATTGATCCAGAATATCATGATGAATAGACACTAAACAGGGATCGGTGATATTATATACCCCTTATAACATGTGTCATATGGTAGCACTGATAGACCTTTTTATAATAATATTGCCTATATACAACAAACATGGAACACAGTGTTAGTGATGGAACATTCCCTGCAGTCCCATATGATATCAAACCTAAACACACAGGAGTCCTATATTAGCATTATTACACTCACAAAGGTGACTAACCAACTAAGATAGGCATTGATCTAACAGGGGCTGTTTGACATTTTTGTGTCCCTAATCGGTCCCGCTATAATCACACATACGGCATACAAGGTAAATGTTGGGCTCCAACATATAACTTATGAACTACGCTTGCAACATTAGGACACCACGTTAGCACTACAAAGCACATAAACACTGAGCATAAACAGTATTGATAATCACGCTCTGACAGGTACGATCTCAATATGCAAATTAGCCACGCTACTACAGAGTTTAGTTGCAAAGCCCGGTGACATCACGGTATGCTAATGAGCCATGCGGCTGACTAAACAAGCCGTTGATTGGCTGAGTCTGTAACTTGCGCCCAACTGACACACTATAGACTCTTTGAACAGCGCAGCAGCTGGTGAACGATTAGCAGCAATTCATAATATACAGTGAGCAACTAATATTATACCTAATCCGATATGATCATTCCACTAATTTCCACTAATCTCTAACTCACTGAGCAAAGGTTAAATGTCTATATTAAATGATAACATTTATTCTCTCTAGCACTAAATATGAAGCTCATCTTTGCAAGAATTGCATTTAGCCACGCAAACTGTAACTATGTGTCTAAATAGCCTAACATTATCTGGTGCCGAATAATACACTGATTAGTGTGTAAACTTGAACATATAAGATATGTTGTTGCAGAGGGGTTTATATATTTACTCAAATGATTTTACCTATATTGTATATGATTTGATATACTGAATTTTAAAGGTATATATTAAGCATGATGTCTTCACAGTTTTTATACACATAAGTGTTTACACACTGGTGTTTCTTTTTGTCTTATTAACAGTTAGGAAGTAATAATCACACCACTGTTATTTGAATGCCTTAAATTGTATGTGTAACATGGTTGCCAGGTAACTACCTGGTCTCCATGGATACGGTTTTGGCGCAATTTCTTGGAATGTAAGATGGGAGGGGTTTATTTGGGTTTAAAGTCACTTTGTTTCTTGTGCACTGTGTTTGGTCTGAGGAAGGGGTTTGCGTACCCCGAAACGTCACCATTGAATAAATAAGGTATTATTTGAACTGAATCCAGTGAGTGCAGTCCCTACTTGTTGATACTTATTGAAATTTTGACTGAGCACCCTGGTTGCTGACTATCTTTGAATTGTGAGTGCAGATACACAGTGGAAATATATATATAAATATATATATAAAATTCCAGGGAGAGATATACACAGCACTCACCGTTTTTTGTAGTATAAAAACTTTAAATAAATAAGATTAAAATCCACGTTGTCCAAACTTTATGGTGTCCATACTGACACCTTTGTCAATGGATACAGATGATTAAAAACAGCGGTGTGATATATATACTGTATATATGATTTTTTTTTTTAAATATATATCTATACCTATATATCTACATGAAAATATACATATATATATAAAAATAAAAAGAACATTTTTTCTAAGTAAAGAATATAGAAATTTAAATTATTTATATTCAAAACACATAAAAACTAATTTTGCATAAAAATATAAGATATATTTAATTTGAACAATTATTAGTTTATTTTTACCTGTTGCCCTTGTGGATGAGGTGACATTGGAAGATGTAATTACAGGAACACAGTCATCATCCTGGGAATAACCAGCTTGTATAGCTCTCAAATAACTGTGACTCCTTGTTCTAAAGCATCCTGGAAGGTCCAAGGCATCCACTGCATGGGACTCAACTTCACTAAACACCGATTCACACACTGATTCATATTGTCCATTTATTTCTGTTTCACTCATCTGGAATTAAAGATTTACCATTACTTTTTTCCATAGTGCATTCCAACTATTTTCAAAAATTATTTTAACCAGCAGACTCAAAAAGGATGTTACAATAATGCAATATAATAAAATAAACTGAAGAGGTGAAAATAAATGTTCAACTTACAGAATCAAAAAAATGTTTCTTTTTTATTTAACATTTTAAATAACTTTTTTGGTATGCTGGGGATACTCCAGTAGATATGTGAACTGAGTAGGATTGTTGTCTAAGGTTTCTCTAAATTCATTATTCATTAATCCAATGAATAGCCAAGTTAATTTATAAATTCACTTAGTGTATATCACCTGCTAGAAGGCTGTTCCATGTATCTTTTATACTGTATATAATGTGCATCTGATGTTGCTCCCATCAAACCTTCACCCATGACACTG
The DNA here is from genome assembly GCF_027579735.1 of Bombina bombina. Taxonomy (NCBI): domain Eukaryota; kingdom Metazoa; phylum Chordata; class Amphibia; order Anura; family Bombinatoridae; genus Bombina; species Bombina bombina. Next base: position 469,845,200 of record NC_069502.1, on the reverse strand, counting down.
CTCCTCCTAATTTTATATAAATCACTTAATAAACTTTAAGGTTTGTCATATAACCCTTTTGTATTCTCTCCTCTAAACATATGTTTTAAAACCACAAAAAATGTCATTAACCCCTTAACAACCACAACGTCGCTGGTAGTTAAGAGTTTTCTTGGTAATAATAGTGCAGGTCCAGTCACAAGCAGCGTGACCACACTTTTATACCCTCCCTCTTTACTGCTGGCCACTGGCTCTCACCACTGGCTGCGAGACTGTGCTATTAAAAATTCAATCCCCATAGAAAGACTAGCACCGTACAGGGTCTTAAGGGGTTAAAACATTTTTTTGTTTTTATGCATGTATAATGTAGTAGCTCTTTCTGAGATTTCTGGTGACATATAGGTCAATATAATGAAGGATAACCTAAATCTTAAAGGGAAACTGTACTCAAAACGTTTCAGTCATCCATATGAAACCTCATAACCTTTTTAAATGTAAGTATCCCTTTTGCATTTCCTTCTAATGCTCACTGGCTTAAATGTACATTCTACTAGGCAAGTGCCAGTCAGCCATTGAGGATTTACAGGAAATACATAACTGACACAGATGTATTAATTTATATTTCTATTTAAATTTATCATGCAAAAAAATAAAATCAATATTTTTAGATGACGCTCTCTCTATATGACAGAAAAACTTTTTAATACATTGCACCTTTAAATCAAATATATATATATTTATATAATAGGTAAGTAGAATATGTATCCTCTAATATATAATTTAGATATTTTGATATGAGATAAATAACTAAGGAATATAAAGGTAGAGTTTGTTTTAGGATTTACCAGCTTCCCATATAGAGCTAGATTACAAATGGGCTCTAACTTTTGCACTTGAGCAATATCTTATATTCGGCTTTTGAGTGCATCTGAAATAGCACTCGTATTACAAGTTGAAAGTAAATGTTTTTGCTGGAACGGGTTAGTGCGACTGAAAAGGTAGTGAGTTAAAAAAAAGTTGCAAAAAAAGTACAGTTACACTCATATAAACACTATATGATCAATTTATTTAAAAACAAATTATAAAAAAGTTATGAGGGCTCAAAGATATATGGTATATGGTATAGATTGTGTTTGATTATATATATATATATATATATATATATATATATATATATACACTAACCTATATATATATATATATATATAAATATATATATATATATATATATACACATGTCTAAATATGTGTATGTATGAATCTATACTATAATTGCATTTCAAACGCATCCGCCACCGTCGGCAGTTGCGCGGGCATCATCAATGGAATGTTGGAATAGTGAGGCAGCCAAAAGAATATTGGCTGTGCACGCAGCCAAAAGAATTCACCTGGATGCAGCAAAGCCGAAAATGGCAGGGTGCCATACCCTGCCATTTTTGGAATTCCCCGGGATGCAGCGAAGGCAAACAAAGCATTACAAAAAAATTTTTTACAAAATTAACCGCCCGCAATAAGTATTAAGAAAAAAAACTAACCACCCTCAATAGGTATTACAAAAAAAACCCTAACCGCTCGCAATAAGTATTAAGAAAAAACCCTAAATGCCCGCAATAAGTATTAAAAACAAACAAACAACCAACTACCTGATAAAATTATTAACCCCTAAATCTGCCAACCCCAAGATCGCAAACTACCTAATACATATATTAACCCCCTAAACCACCATTAACCCATCGCTAATTAACCTAATAAATCTATTAACCCCTAAAGCGCCATTAATCCACATTGAAATTAACATAATAAATTTATTAACCCCTAAACTGCGAAACCCCACAACGCAAATAACTAACTACTAAGCCCCTTAACCTAACACCCCCTAAATTAACCCCATTACATAAATTAAAAAAATACTAAATTACAATTAAAATAAAAAACCTAACATTACTTTAAAAATAAAGAAAACTAAACTAAAATGTAAAATATGCAAATCGTGATTCGGGTTTAGCGCTGAAGGTCTTACGCAGTGTTGGGTTAGCGCACTTGAAGACAATTATCTTTTGCTCCATTACAGTTTATGGGGAGAATATGTTAATGAGGTCGCAACATCTGAAGTGCAACTTTTGTGCGCGCCAGGATTCACTCTTGTGAGAACTCCTTATTTTCAACTTGTAATACAAGCACTACCTGACGTGTGCAAAAAGTTAACTTCTAGCGAAGTTACTACTCGAGTGTGAGCTATAAATAGCATTTGTAATCTAGCCAATAGTTATTAATCTGGATCAGGGCCACAAAGTTGAATGCGGTATTTCTATTTTGAAAAAGTAAACAGCTTTTTGGGGGCTTGCTATTAGAATATGGTCAAATAGTTGATTCACACCGAAACAAGATTGAAATTCTAGTTTTAAAAAAGCCATTCAATAATACATTGTTCTGATTAAATTAATGCTAATGTTTAGAAATTGTCAATTTGCACAGTTTATCTGCATGATAATGGCTGCTATTAAAAAAACGGTCAAACAGTTGATTGACACACAAACAAGATTTATTTTTTTAATGGACATTGATTAATGCTAAATTAGATAAATGTCCTCTTGTGTGCATGAAATTCTACCTAAAAAAAGTCATCAAATTATATGCTCACCTAAAAGTTTCAATTAAAGTTAATGTTTAGTTATTACAAACTGGCCGAGTGTTTTTTAATTTTTTTTTAGAATAAACTAAAAGTAAAGACATAAAATATCATGACATTTATACTTACTGTAATTGTCCAGTACATACTAATTTCCGATATGTTGATTCTTAGCTACTATAAAGTATTTGGATTTCTATTAAATGAATTAAGGTAACTGGGCCTTCCTTCTGATATTGATTAATCCCTGATTGATTTTGTTAATGAAAAATAACAAGGTCATACAAATCTTTTGTTAATTTCTAAATAAGTAAAGGTTGTATTTAATTATAGTCACATGAGCAACCGCAATCCTGGGGAAATGGGAGCTTTGCTATTCCATAATCAATAATAAATGATTAAATGAAATCAAACATTTTAATGTAGATTGCTACTCTGGAGTTCAATAATCTAATGTTATACAATATTATGCTAGAATTATTTTTTCCTTGACTCAGAGAAGGAATAAAGTAGTACATTACATAAAAGTATTCATAATATATGTGCTATTGACTCGCTCACCACTATATATGCATTTAAATTGCATGAATTTGATCTGATGATGATGTCAGGTGTGTGTGATAATTAAAACACTCTTGTACAAAAGATTAATGGAACAGACTTTTGTTAAATGGATTTGCCCCTTGTTGGTGTGTACAGCATACGTAGGGATATTAAAGGGACATGAAACCCAACATTTTCCTTCCATAATTCAGATAGAACATACAATTTTAAATAATTTCCAATTTACTTCTATTAACAATTTTGCAGCGATGCACTACTGGGAGCTAGCTGAACACATTGGTAAGCCAAGAACCGGAGCCATATATGTGCAGCCACCAATCAGCAGCTAGATTTTACCTTCTGAGCCTACCTAGATATGTTTTTCCACAAAGGATACAAAGAAAACGAAGCAAATTAAGAAATAGAAGTACATTGGAAAGTTGTTAAACATTGTATGATCTATTTATATCATTAACTATTTTTTTTTTGTTTCATGTCCCTTTTGTTTATGTCTCTTGTTTTCTTAAAGCGACAGTAAAGTCCAAATTAAGCATTCATGATTCAGAGCATTGAATTTTAAGTAACTTTTTATTCTACTTTTATTAATTTTTTTTTCTCTTTGTATACTTTATTAAAGATAAACCTAGATAGGTTTAGAGGAGCTTAGGAGCGTGCACATGACTTTAGCATTCAATGGCATCAGTATTTGCCACTATGTTTATAATGCCTAAATACACGCACTGAGCACACCTAAGCTTGCTCTTTAACAAAGGCTACCAAGAGAACTAAGCAACATTTATAATATAAATAAATTGGAAAGCTGTTTAAAATTTCATGCTCTATCCAATCAATTTAAATTTGATTATTATTTACTATCCCTTTAAGATTTAAATGGACATTTAATTTTAAAGGGACACAATAGTCAAAACTGAAATGTGTATTTCAATTTCAAATAGTGGTCTTTTTGTAATATACTTGCATTAGCAAAAATGCTTCTAGTAAAAGCTATCACTATTTCAGTGGTGTACACACATATGCTGCAATGCCCCGTGCACCCTCATTGAAACACTGCATTAGTGATTACTTAATTTGTATCATATAAGCCACTGCTGCTTTTATAAATACACATTGTATTTGAATGTTAGTATTATTATTATCATTTATTTGTAAAGCGCCACCAAATTCCATAGCGCTGGGTTCACAGGGTATTTGCAGAATATACAAGTATGCTGCTGAAACAGTGATATCTGTTAATATGAGTATTGTTGCTGGCTCAAATATGTTGCACATATTCAAAACTGAAATGTATCATTCACACCCTTCTGTTAATTGCCTTACCTCTTAATAGAATGCATTTGAAAGGGCGCAAGTATCTAGCATCAGAAGTATATAGAACATTGAAATACAATTCAAAATTTTATGATTCAGACAACGCATGTCTGAATTTAAAAAAAAAAAAAGTCTGACAGACAAATGAAACCGATAATTTTCAAGTAATTTTTTTTATTGCATGATATATGTTTGTTTTCTTAACTAATTATTAATGTACTATTACTCTTAAACATATATGACTAAAACTTACAACTCTAAATTATATAAATTTAAAACTGAAGTTGAAAACTATATTGCACAAAAACACCCCCCCCCCCCAAAAAAAACTTACCCAAACAAAAAAAGTGTTTTAATAACAATCCATTAAAATAGAATAGACAAGTAAAATATTAATTAAATAACATTTTTTTTGTAGCAAATTCCCATTATTCTTTTTAAAAATCTAATTTTTTTTTTATTATTTTTTAAAAAAAAGTTTAATTAAAGTAATTTGCAAACATTTCATAAAATATGTATATATTAATATAAGGAATAGAATAAAAACATTTGTGTATGCAGAATTTTTCGTTTCTTTCTAGAGTTCTATCATTGTCTGTATCATAGAGGTGCCTTCTTCAAATGAATTAAACAATTAAAAAAGGAATGTAATCTTTTTAACAATTAAGAGGATTTGGAAGTCTAAAGCAAGCTTTGAGATATTATATACATTTATTTTTTGCAGTTTACTTCTAGTATTAAATCATCCTTTCCCTTGGTATCCTTTATTTAAAGTTAACTCCATTTCATAAGAGTATATCTAGATAGGTTCAGGGATGTGCTTATGACTTGAGCACTTATGTATAAAGGCTGTGACACACTGCAAGCGATGCGGCGCAAAGCAACTGCTTCGAACCGCGTCGCATCGCTTCTGAAGTTAAAATATTTCATCTCTGAGCGCTCAGCTACGCGACCACATGCACGCACAGCTGCATATACACGCTGCGCACCGCTCCGCTTGCAGTGTGTCACAGCCTTAAAAGTGTTACACACATTTTTGCACACATTGCAACCATATAGTGCTCAAGTTATGCATGCTCCTCAGCCTACCTAAGTATGCTGTCATGGAAAAGAGACAGTATTTAACAAAGGATACCAAGTTATTAAAGGTTGATTAGATAACAGAAGGACATTTTTTTTAACTTTACTTATCTTTCGGAATTATGAAATTTTAATTTTGACTTTCATGCCCCTTTAAATAATGTAACACAGCTGTAATGCTTACATGCTAATGATTCATTAGATTATATCCTAAAATGAATTGGTATGGATTGATATATATAGGAGATAGTAGAGCTGTCAGTGGCACTAACCAGGTTTAATGAATAACCATTATTTGGGCTATATATGTAAATGAGATTCATGCTCATGTTCACATTTATAAACATTATATTGCATTTACCAGAAAACAGTGAAACAAATGTATCTGATATAATGTTTATATGTATATGGATGAAGAAGGGAATTGATAGTTTGTAGAAATAGAGCTAATTATATGAAATACCATTTCATGGAAATGTGGCTACATTATAAATGATACTAAGTAATATAAGATTTCAGAGCAGGGACTCTCTACTCCAGTATCAATTTAATTGCCAAGTTTCTGTTTATATTTATGGTCACTTAACGTTCCCTTCTTCATTCTAATAAGGCACACAAGATGGCAGTATTTATGTCAGACCACTCCCAGAGCAGAAGAAATCTTAGGTCAGTTTTTTGTCTGTTGTGTTTTTTTCATTCTCAAAAACTGCAGAGTGCTACAAACTAAGCATACTGCAGACACATTTGTTACTGAAGAGCATACGCCCTTATATAACTGGTGTTCATCAGCTAATGTGAGCAGTGTTAAAGGAACTGATGATAAAGCACACAAGCATTTATTTAAAGGGACACTGAACCTAAAAATGTTCTTTCGTAATTCAGATAGAGCATGAAATTTTAAGCATCTTTCTAATTTAATCCTATTATCAAATTTTCTTCATTCTCTTGGTATCTTTATTTGAAATGCAAGAATGTAAGTTTAGATGCCAGCCCATTTTTGGTGAACAACCTGGGTTGTCCTTGTTGATTGGTGGATAAATTCATCCACCAATAAAAAAGTGCTGTCCAGAGTCCTGAACCTAAATAAAAAGCTTAGATGCCTTCTTTTTCAAAGAAAGATAGCAAAAGAACAAAGAAAAATTGATAATAGGAGTAAATAAGAAAGTTGCTTAAAATTGCATGCTCTATCTGAATCACGAAAGAAAAAATTTGGGTTCAGTGTCCCTTTAATGTGCCAGTTTCATATAATGAATTAAATTGCCTCTTGGCAAAGATAAATTCATTCATGCATGTGTCATACATGTTAAATATCATTATGTATAGAAAGGATGTACTATATCTGCAGAACCAGTGTAAATGACAACAAAAATTAAATTATAGGATTTTTAGAGTATTCATAGCTGTCTGTTTATTTTAGAGCTACATTGAGTATATTAGTGTAATTTCCAGGTTCCTGAGGTTGAACAACAGCTTCATCAAGACTGTGGGACCTCTATAAATATATATACATATGTGTAAATACAAATAAATAGATAGTGAAAGCAGACAGGACTAGATGCAATAAAGTCCACAGGCCTGTGAGACCCGAACAAGCTTTTAACCTCCAGATACTCTTATTCAGAAGAAAAAAATGGCTAAGGGTGACTTGTAAGTACAACTATAAACTAATTTGCTTTGATTTATCTTTAAGTACTGCTTGTGTTTCTTAAATTTTTTATTTAAAATAAAACTATTGAAGGACGGTACATTAAATAATACATATCATACATCAGCAATTCAATACTTCAATGCAAACGATCTGCAAACAAATGTTTTAGAACCATAACAGTTGTGTTACCAAAACAAATGCTATGCATCATACAAAAATACAGTTTAAAATGAATAATACTCACTTTCAGTTCTTTCTATGGCAGCCACATCACCAGCACTAAACTATACACAAACTAACAGCGCACAGCAAGTGAGGAAGCAGTTAATAGTAGCAGAAGGAGGCTAGGGGGGACTACAGCTACAGCAGTTAATAGTAGCAGAAGGAGGCTAGGGGGATTAAAGCTACAACAGTTAATAGTAGCAAAAGAAGGCTAGGGGGACTATAGCTATAGCAGTTAATAGTAGCAGAAAGAGGCTAGGGGGGACTACAGCTACTGCAGTTAATAGTAGCAGAAGGAGGCTAGGGGGACTACAGCTACAGCAGTTAATAGTAGCAGAAGGAGGCTAGGGGGTGACTACAGCTACAGCAGTTAAGAGTAGCATAAATAGACTAGGGGGGGGCTACAGCTACAGCAGTTAATAGTAGCAGAAGGAGGCTGGGGGGGGGGGGCTACAGATACAGCAGTTAATAGTAGCAGAAGGAGACTGGGGGGGCTACAGCTATAGCAGTTAATAGTAGAAGAAGAAGGCTAGAGGGACTACAGCTACAGCAGGTAATAGTAGCAGAAGGAGGCTGGGGGGGGGGCTACAGCTACAGCAGTAAATAGTAGCAGAAGAAGGCTAGGGAGAACTACAGCTACAGCAGTTAGTAGCAGAAGAAGTCTAGGGGGACTACAGCTACAGCAGTTAATAGTAGAAGAAGTAGGCTGGGGGGGGGGACTACAGCTACAGCAGTTAATAGCAGAAATAGGCTAGGGGGGACTACAGCTACAGCAGTTAATAGTAGCAGAAGGAGGCTAGGGGGGACTACAGCTACAGCAGTTAATAGTAGCAGAAGAAGGCTGGGGGGGCTACAGCTACAACAGTTAATAGTAGCAGAAGAAGGCTAGGGGGACTACAGCTACAGCAGTTAATAGTAGCAGAAGGAGGCTAGGAGGGGACTACAGCTACAGCAGTTAATAGTAGCAGAAGAAGGCTAGGGGGACTACAGCTACAGCAGTTAATAGTAGCAGAAGAAGGCTAGGGGGGATTACAGCTACAGAAGTTAATAGTAGCAGAAGGAGACTAGGGGGACTACAGCTACAGCAGTTAATAGTAGCAGAAGAAGGCTAGGGGGACTACAGCTACAGCAGTTAATAGTAGCAGAAGGAGGCTAGGGGGGACTACAGCTACAGCAGTTAATAGTAGCAGAAGGAGGCTGGGGGGGGGGGACTACAGCTACAGCAGTTAATAGTAGCAGAAGAAGGCTAGGGGGGACTACAGCTGCAGAAGTTAATAGTAGCAGAAGGAGACTAGGGGGGACTACAGCTACATCAGTTAATAGTAGCAGAAGAAGGCTAGGGGGACTACAGCTACAACAGTTAATAGTAGCAGAAGGAGGCTAGGGGGGACTACAGCTACAGCAGTTAATAGTAGCAGAAGGAGGCTGGGGGGGACTACAGCTACAGCAGTTAATAGTAGTAGAAAAAGGCTAGGGGACTACAGCTACATCAGTTAATAGTAGCAGAAGGAGACTAGGGGGGGACTACAGCTACAACAGTTAATAATAGCAGAAGTAGGCTAGGGGGGACTTAAGCTACAGCAGTTAAAAGTAGAATAAGGAGGCTAGGGGGGACTACAGCTACAGCAGTTAATAGTAGAATAAGGAGGCTAGGAGGACTACAGCTACAGCAGTTAATAGTATCAGAAGGAGGCTAGGGGGGACTACAGTTGCAACAGTTAATAGTAGCAGAAGGAGGATAAGGGGGACTACAACTGCAACAGTTAATAGTAGCAGAAGGAGGATAGGGGGGACTACAGCTGCAGCAGTTAATAGTAGCAGAAGGAGGCTAGGGGGGACTACAGCTGCAGCAGTTAGTAGTAGCAGAAGGAGGCTAGGGGGGACTACAGCTACAGCAGTTAATAGTAGCAGAAGGAGGCTAGGGGGACTACAGCTGCAACAGTTAATAGTAGCAGAAGGAGGACAGTGGGGACTACAACTGCAACAGTTAATAGTAGCAGAAGGAGGCTAGGGGGGACTACAGCTGCAGCAGTTAATAGTAGCAGAAGGAGGCTAGGGGGGACTACACCTGCAGCAGTTAATAGTAGCAGAAGGAGGCTGGGGGGACTAAAGCTACAGCAGTTAATAGTAGCAGAAGGAGGCTAGGGGGGACTACAGCTACAGCAGTTAATAGTAGTAGAAATAGGCTAGGGGGGCTACAGCTACATAAGTTAATAGTAGCAGAAGGAGGCTAGGGGGGACTACAGCTACAACAGTTAATAGTAGTAGAAATAGGCTAGGGGGGCTACAGATACAGAAGTTAATAGTAGTAGAAGGAGGCTAGGGGGGACTACAGCTACAGAAGTTAATAGTAGTAGAAGGAGGCTAGGGGGGACTACAGCTACAGGGAGAGAGTCTGGGAGAAGAACTGAGTCAAAAAGCAAAGAGCAATAAGAGAGCAGTATGTGAAAAAAAATTAGAGACAAAAAATAAAGATAGATAAGAATGTTGTGTGTATGATTGTGTGTTCGCATATTTGTTTGTGTACTTTGTGTGTAACTGTGGATGTTGCATGATATTGAATGAGGGTAACATTATTTGTCCCTTTTTTAGCTACCATATTTATTAGGGTCAAAATTACCCATGCTGCTAAGCTAGGTAAATAGCTTTCAACAGAGTTTTAACATTTATAAATGTCACAGTGGGCATAGGAGTGACAGCATTTACAATTTCAATTTGTTTTAAAAACAAGTTTTATTACATCTAGTCCATAAATTAGATAGATCATAGATAAAAGATAGATGAATGATAGATGATTAGATAGATAGATAGATAGATAGATAGATAGATAGATAGATGTTACATACGTAGTGTAAAATTGGAGAAGGCCTCTGTCCAGTATTCTGCTCTGGGACTCTGCAGCATCTAGTTATGCCTTGCATTACAAGATCTACAATGCAACTGTTAACCCATCAGCTGCCAGAGAAGAGTGACCCTATGACAATATGTTACAGCCTTTTGACTGCATGTCAATGTGTTACACCTTTTTGCTGGCATACTGAACTAAGAAAAGTTACATTTTATTCTGAATTTGCAGTGTTTATTTTTGCATGTGTTATGTAGCCATTGTAGTAGATAAACAATGTTCTACATTTTGGTATATACAGCTGTAAAATAAACTCACTACAGCTGCAAAAATGAAAAGAAATGGAGCTTTATAATAGAGATTACTGCTAAACTGGGAATATACAGGGTACTGCCACCTTGATCTCAGGATAATCCTTTGAGGTAAAGCATTCTTGCAGACTTTCAATGAGGAAATCCTGCAAAAAAGAAGAAAGAAAACAGTCTGTTGTTAGATTTCACTGAGATCATAATGGAACTACCATGTAACCCCCTTTATGGAAATTCCAGGTTCCCCGCAGACTCACTTCAGTGGCACTGGCAATGTTAAATTTGTAGAGAAAAATCCTTCAATCATGTTTTGTTCATTGTACAATATACCACAATGTTAGTTTTCAGATTTGTAAAGTCAGCCAGGGTTTATGTCTCCTAAACATTTATTTGTAGCTAAATAGCACATTGTACACTATAACCATTATTTATAATTAAATATTATAAATTAATACTATTATTTATTAATAGGTACATTGTTAGTCATTTCTATAAAATCCCCAATTTCCACAACTATAATGAATTAGCCTAAATGATCGTTGTTCCTCAACAAGCTGAATGTGACACAATTTATTAAATCAAATGTTAGAATACGCTTACAGTAAATATCAGTTTGCACGCATATTAGAGTGTTCTATTTAATTTGTTTTGCTACATTAAACCATACCGTCTGTATTATGTGAACAAATTCTGGTCTTGTTAATTAGCTCTTTGCAAATAATGTAAAATCATTAACATTTATTTACATTAATAAAAATTGCTTCCAGTGCTTCTATGTTGAAAACTGTAAATATATATATATATATATATATATATATATATATATATATATATATATATATATATATATATATATACATTCTAAAGAGATGATTTAATGTGACAGGATCAAACACATAGGGCCAGATTACAAGTGGATGGATAATTAAAGGGACACTGAACCCAATTTTTTTCTTTCGTGATTCAGATAGAGCATGACATTTTAAGCAACTTTTTAATTCACTCCTATTATCAAATTTTCTTAATTCTCTTGATATCTTTATTTGAAATGCAAGAATGTAAGTTTAGATGCCGGCCCATTTTTGGTGAACAATCTGGGTTGTACTTGCTGATTGGTGGATAAATTAATCCACCAATACAAAAGTGCTATCCAGAGTTCTGAACAAAAAAAAAGCTTAGATGCCTTATTTTTCAAATAAAGATAACAAAGAATAATTGATAATGGGAGTAAATGAGAAAGTTGCTTAAAATTGCATGCTCTATTTGAATCACGAAAGAAAAAATTTGGGTTCAGTGTCCCTTTAATGCTCCCGCTCGAACATTATGTGCGCTAGAAGTAAGCTTTTTGCGTGTGTCAAGATGTGCTTATATTATGAGTTGAAAGTTTTTGATTTGAGAAACAGTTAACCAGCGCTCTGAAGTCATGGTAATCATTCAACTCGTAATACCAGCAGTAAGCCCTATGAGCACAAACACCCACGATAAACCCCTTATCGCTCGCATGTGAACGTTTGTGCTCCACTCATAATCTGACCCATAGTGTTTTTAAATACTTACCATTTTATAGCTTCTCACTTGAGAGAGCTCCGGGATATAGGAAAACCATAAAATTCAACCCTCACACTTACGCACTTATCTAAAGGGCTCATACCCTTTCATTCTTGTAGGGGCAAGTAGTTGCCTGTAGTTGTTCTCAATGTAAATTTTCCTTTGGTGCTCTGCTGGTGCATTTAAAAAGTATTTTAACACTCTTGTTTTGTATACTATTTTGATAAAAAGCAGTGTTATATTCTTACACACATACTATAAATTAGAAATGTATCTATATATCTATATATATTTATGTCATCTGTCTCTTTGTGTATATCTATCTCTCTATCATCTAATCTATCTACAGTATATAACATTATTATTATAATTTATTTGTAAAGATCCATCATCTATCTATATTTCTATCTACCTCTAACTGTCTATACATCTATTTTTTTTTTTGTCTGTCTTTAATGCGGCTCAGCCTTCTTCAAATGTAAGTCATCTACTTGGGTTCTCTTTAGTAAAATGATCAATAGCAAAGGCATATTCACACTTTCAGGGTTTTAAAACAATATACTTTTTTATTGACATTTTGAAGAGCAATAGTTCCCTTCCCCAGAACCAAAAAAAAATGCAACATATGGAGGTGAGTTAGCTCTCTATATAAATTCTATATATACATTTTATATATGTGTTTTTAGCAACCTTTTTGGGGTCTGAGGAAGGGTCTGTTGCTCCTTGCAATGTCATTCAAATGTGTAAAAACTTTGAACTTTTTGGGCTTTTGATTAACACTATTCCAATCCATTGGAAATTGTTCTACATTTGGATTGAGCAAACAAGTGAAAAACAATAAGCAACAAGATATACCATACAAAATAGGACAACTGGGTTTTTTTTTAGAGGTAAAAGGTATATAATTCGATTAAAAAAAAATAGATGCAAACTGGCAGTAAAATTATTTTCTTATGAATTTTAAAACCCTTGGTAGGACTTGGAATGCAAATTATCTGGTTAGTTTTCACAATGCTCATTTTAAAACCTATTATATACATATATATATATATATATATATATATATATATATATATATATATATATATATATAAATGCTCATTTTAAAATATATATATATATATCTATATTAGTTTTGCAAGCAAAGTATTTTTGATTGAATTTTCAACAAATGAATGTGGACATTTAACAAGATATAGATTAGAGAAGAAGAGATTCTGACCTGACTGACACAGCTGGCCTGGCTCAGTGTGCTGACTGCTCTCATGTAGCTCTGGTTCCGAGATCGGAATTTTGGAGAGTTGTAATTCCCTGATGGGTCCAAAACATGCCCGGCAGGCATTTCACTCGCAGCTTGTAGGTAGCTCTGGCTAAAATAGATAAACAAGAGACAAAAAAAATATATGAGGACAACACTGTTCTAGTTTATGCAGAATAATCTATTTTTATCCATTTGGTGTCCTCCGTCGACCTCAAGTACAAAAGTAAATGTAATTATTTATAGAATAAAAAACACAGTAGTGTGTACATTTTTCAGGCCTGGCAGCTATGTCCCCTGCTATTGCATAAGAAAGCAAAAATTAAAAAAATATATATTGCATCCAAGATTTATTTATAAATGAAACAGTGTTATTTTATGTACACTACAAAACAATATATAA